>NW_004949100.1:3794307-3803842 GCF_000317375.1 Microtus ochrogaster | reverse complement strand
TCATACACACAACTAGGTATGGGCAGATGACTGTTCCCTGTGTTTATTTATCCCTTGATTGCAGTATCCTGTCCGGCACCGATTATTAGTGTTGGAATTTTTATTTGTCATGTTTTTGGGATAAAACACTGGCAAAAGTGACTTCTGTAGAGGTTATTTGAGGTCATGGATTGAGCGTACACTTCATCATGATATATGGAATGCTCTTGATTTTCAGAAAAGTAGATGATTTAATTTGGACTCCCATATCTTGAAAGATGCAAAGTTGAGAGGACAGGAAATGAAGGTTTCTCTTAATTTATACCTCAAGGCACAAACACAAGTAGATACCCCACCTTCTCCAAATTCCAAAATTGCCCCAAACAGAGTCACCAGTTGACTATCAGTGTTTGCAAATCCATGAGCTTGCAGGTGATAGCTTATCTAAAATGATGACATATGTTTTCATTTCACCATATGTTTCTATGTAATACCACCACAGAGTCCTTCCCTGTCCTAACAGTTCATAGCAGCATCTGTATATTTCTCGCTTGCTTTGACCTCATTATTTCACCTATAATGCAATTTTATTACTAAAATTGGAAAACATGCAAAAGTAAGCATTAAATATATATTGCGCATTGCTCATACCTCCAAGTTCCATGAAAACAAGGGTTTTTCTATTTTGTTCAGTTTACAATTCACAGTATAGATGACTTCTAATTTTTTTTTAGTTTATTAAATTAGCTGCAGAAAATTTTTGTTCATAACATAACACTGAATATTGAAAACACTAACATGTAATGACAACATGAAAAGTATGTCCAATGACTTAAACGTTTAGAATTTAGTTTCATGAAAAATAAAATAAAATAAAGGACTGGTTCAGTTGAGACTATTCTATTGTTTCTATTTTTATTTAATCACTATCCATGTAGACTACTTAATTATTTTTCAGTCTTGTTCTTCATCTTATTAGGTTTTTGGCAATTCTCCTAATTTATTAATTATAGGACCAGAGTTCACTAGTAACTTTAACTAGTAAGTATCACATTGAAACATTTCATAATTAAAGAACAAATTCAATAGTTATAAATAAATATATGTGTAGTTTTCTACCAACTCTATTCATTTTATATCATTTTTAAATATCCAAGCTGTATTACGCAAAAATAGCTGTTTTTCAGGTGATTAAACAGAAGCATTTTCTCTCAATGGTAAGAGTATGCAATTCCAGGGGTTTTTTTTGTTGTTGTTGTTGTTTATTTGTTTGTTTGGTTGGTTGCTTTTTTTTTGTTTTTAAAGGGAGACAGAAAGCTTGCATCAAGTCATAGCAGCATTTTACCTGTCACAGGCTAGGGATACACCACAGACTAAAACTGATAGCCCTGTGCATCTGTGCACCCAGCACTTCATGGCTCGAAGCCACTAGACTCTTTTCTGCATGACCAACTGACTAATTGCAGTACTTGGCCTTTTCTATTCTCTCCAATTAATGCAATGCACAATTGCACATAGCAACAGAGTCACCCATACAGAACAGAATCTGGGCCAGAATTAGGCTCTAAATCCCAGAAGCACCTGTTACAAATATAGAGTGTCCAGATGGTCTAGTCTTTGCGGGAAAGTGTCAAGCACTGACTTATCTGTCTTTCTTACTTCTGGTTTAAGGTCAAAACCATGATCTGTTAGAAGCAAGGAGCCAAATACAAATCAGAGAAAGAAATACCTAGGATTACTCTAGAAACTTCGCAATTTGTTTATCTAAGTCCTCAATGCCCAGTGGAGCTCATTGTTATCATTTTCTAAGCATGAGAATGGGATTAGCCTGTGATTACATGGCAGGCTGCAGTATAATTAGATAGATTTATTTAAACACAGCTGTAAATCGTAAAAATTGTGGACTATTTTGTGATTGCAAATTCATCACTATGTGTATTCAAACTTCAGTCTTCAATCAACTTCATTGTTTTGATTTGTTTGAGTTTCTAAAAAATGCAAAATAATACCTTACTTTAGGTCAGTTTTTTTTATTGTTTCATTTATTTCTGTCATGTACCAAAGAAATGATATTATATTGAGACATGTTTCAAGTAATCCTCACTATATAGAGAATATGTATTCTTCTTTCTTCTCTCAGTGGCATAATATTTAAACGTACTTTTGTCACCTGAACTAACATTTATTATATCAATGCAAATCTTGCTTAACCATTTACATAGTTGTTGCCTTATAAAAGAAGTTAATGAGTGCTTCCCCTTCATTTTATGAATCCTGAAAGACTATGATAAATTTCTCTTGGAATTAATATCTCATGCAATTACCCTATAAGCAGCAAAGCTGTTTTTATGAATAAACACCTATTTCCTTCATGGTAAATAATTCTCAAATATTGCAGCCAATAAGGAAAATGACAATTATTTACCATCTTCAGCTCATGTCCAAGCTGTATTGATACATATTATTATATGCATATCCATGCATGGATTCTATATGGAAACCCTTATTAATGATACAATTAAACAAAATCAAGTGCATGTGCATTTTCTTCCATTCTGATGCATAATTTATCAAAATTACTTATCTGTGGCCTTGCTGTACCTGATTAACTTGCTTAAAATATCAGGATTATGAACACTCCTTTAGGCATATTTCTTGTTACTTGTGATAAATTTAAAGTAGATGAAGCAATCTGGCCTCTCAAACAAACGCTTGTGATGAAATACAGCTAAAACCCATCCAACATGACAGGTATTTGTTTCATCCCCAAATTTCCACTGATTTAGTAAGTAGGAAAAGTAGTCAAGATTTATGCATGCATACGTGAAGTTGTCTGAGGACCTAGAATAGAGAAGGGGGTTTCTCACATTTTGAAAACAAGCAAACAAACAAAACAGATGCTTCAGGACTTCTTAAAAAGAAAGTCACTGGTGAGAATTTATATATATTTAAGCAACGAAGGTCTACTACAAACTTAAAGTTCACCAGCTTTATAGAGAAGGATGTTGTCTTGAGCCAGCTCAGATCATCATTGGTTTGAAGTGATCTTAAATGATTATTTTTCTTAAAGCAGTAGTCTGTTGATATATAATGACATTACTTTAGGAGAAAGAAGACTTCATACAGATCTTTCTCTGTGTCACTAGAAATGATTAAGGAAAAGTTTATCAGATAAGATTTAAGGATCAAAAGAGACCGATACATAATGTGAAATGAAATAGAGCTGCAGGAAAGTAAAATGGTGACAATATAAGTCAATACAGAATATTCTTAAGGTATTATCAAGACTAAAAGCTACCTAAATTGCTTCCCCATAGAATATCGTGTTAATAAGAATATTTGGTCCTTGCCGGGTGGTAGTGGTACAGGTCTTTAATCCCAGCGCCCGGGAGGAAGAGGCAGGAGGATCTCTGTGAGTTCGAGGCCAGCCTGCTTTACAAGAGTTAGTTCCATGAAATGCTCTAAAGATAGAGAGAATCCATGTCTTGAAAAATAATATATATTTACATATGCATTGTAACTAAACCTTCTTGAATGATACATACATACATACATACATACATACATACATACATACATACACACACACATAGGTTTAATTACAATGCAAGACAACTACGGCTACGTGTAATCAATATCAATCCTTGATCATGCCAATATCCCTTTGATTGCAATGGAAACTTGAATGTGTGTTTTCTTTCTTGGGGGCAATTAGGTGAAAATGAAACAATCTACATCTGTCATTTGGGCTCTTTCAAAGGTTGCCTGAAGGAGCTCAATCCATGTCACTGACTTGGAGAGCCAACAGCGTTCATTTAAACATATGACCTCTTTGGATGATGGGATGGGTGGGGCTGAGATGACATACACCACAGTAGATTCCAGAAACACCAGAGAATACACACCAGTATAGAAAGACATGAACAGGCTGGCCTCAAACCTATGATCCTCCTGCCCATACCCTCTCTGACGAGTGAATGGGAGTTGGGGTAGGGGAAGGAGGGGAATCTGGGACTGGTATGCAAAATAAAAAGACTGCGTTTAAATTTTTAAAAAAAGTAAATTTGAAAGAAGAAGATAAAGCATAATTTCTCATGACTAGAAGGAAGTACTTAGTTCGTTGCAGGCTTATTACCATGCAGGTCAAGTTGTGGTACCGACATGATTCTTTGCCTCATAAACACCTCTAAATGGGAAGAGATTTTACTGTAATGCTTTTTGATCTCATCTGAGAGGTACTTGTGAACTCTGGTGCAAAACTTCTCCAGTCATTATTAAAACTGTGTGTTTTTTTTTCCTTATGATACTTTAAATAAATAACTGTATGGTATTTTTCATTCTTTTTAAAAATAACTGATTTAGAAGATGATACCAATTTTATTGTTATGATCAAACTACTTTGCTAGAAAATTATATAAAATATATTCTGAGCCGGGCAGTGGTGGCACATGCCTTTAAACCCAGCACTTGGGAGGCAGAGGCAGGTGGATCTCTGTGAGTTCAAGGCCAGCCTGGTCTTCAAGAGCCAGTCTTAGGACAGACTCCAAAGCTACAGAGAAACCCTGTCTCAATATATATACATATATATTCTGATTTTTTATAGAATTGTGAATGTTAGAATAGAAAACAGTTTCTAGTAAAAAAAAAAAAAAAGAATGGCTTTTTTTCTTAGTGAGAAACTTCTTCATGAGAGAAGTTGAAAAGCTTTACCCAATCAAGACAGTGATCCTACAAAGAGGCGATGACTATAGTTGACAATTAATTGACTGCTTCAAATCAGATATTAGAGATGACTGTGAGCATTCCCAACCAAATTAATGTCTGTGGTAGGAATGCCCATGACCCCAAATAATATGGATTCACATATCCTGCTTTACTCCAAAAACATGTGCAATTTTTCTTTGTCAATTAAAATATAACTTTTTCAAAGCTAAATCAAGTTCTTTCTTTGGAAGATCTCTATCTTGCTATCTTTTCCAGTCAGCATATGATAACAATTCAAGAAAAATTCATCATCACAAAATTTAAATTCAGATAGCATTCCAAAAGTCAACATCACTTTATTTAGTATCAGAGTTCAATTTGACCCACACGCCCTAGTAGAAAATAATCCGTTTCTTCCTCGCTTTCTTTGATCTGCTTACTAGCTGGCTAAGTAGCTTGCTCCCTTAGAGGTTTTGGATCTGCTAGAGATCTCTTCCATTTTCCATCTCTCTGATCTACTGTCAAAGTCTACTCAGAGCCCTTTGGGCTTTCTTCCTGTTTCTGGGCACACCAAAAATAACAAAAATCCAAGACAACTCTTCTTTGTAATAAAGGAAGCTGGCTTTTGTTCTCCTTGCTCTTTCCCTGATATTATTTCCCACTTGTCTTTCATTACTTTCTTCCAAACACTCTTTTATCAACAGTGATCCCAGTTTCCTGTCTGGGTTTTTTTTTTTCCAGACATAAAGTGGAACCATGTTTGTGGCCCACCAAGTGGTTCTGAGCCCTGTGACACAGACAAAAGCAAGGTTATAGAAGTGGGACACAGCTTAGAACCACATGAGTTCAAGGCCAGCCTGGTTCATAAACGGAGTTCCATAATAGCCAAATCTGTCACACAGAGAAATCATTTCTAGAAAAACCAAAAAAAAAGGAAAATAGATTGTATAAACATAAAATATATATAAATGGGAACATGGCTGAAAGTAAATCTCATTGCCACTAATATAAAAATTAATAACTTTTCAAAAATTTAGCTTTTAAGATTTAAAATTTTATTTATATGTCAGTAATTATTATTCATCATAGAAACTGCTTATTAACATCCTATAGATTTAGAGTAGCTAATGACATTCAATGTTACTACAGGAGCATAGCTAAAATGTAGTCGAAAATAATTGCTTCTCTATATATTGCTCACTGTTTAATATATATGTCTATTTATCCTTCTGTCTCATCTGTGTATCATATCTATTTATAATCTATTTACCACAGTGGCTAATTTATGATTAGAAACAGAAAATGACAATTGTCGTTTAATTATGCATTTCAGTAAATTCAAAAAGATACAGTGATTCAACTTAGTAATGAATATACAATCTAACTGCATTGTGCTACATAAAGGCAGAACATATGTAAGATTATCAAGTATGATTTGCAGATGAAATTGGCAACAAAAGCTTGATATAGTTAAAGTGATTCTCTTTTATGTTTTTCTCTAAAATGATATTCATTCCCTCACTTCACAGATGTGATTTTCTTCCCTAATTTTCTTCATACTATTGAATTTTGAATTTCTTCCAGTGTGCATAGTTAGATGAATATAATGGCACATGATATTTCATAGTATAGTATGAAACCAAGAATTGCTGAATTAAATGCACTCAACACAGGTGGCTTCTATTGTAAGGATCAAAAATTAAGATTATTTATGAATATTTTTTGCAAAGAAAGATCACATTTCTTCAATACATCATGTAAGGTTGAATAATAAATTTAATATAGCATTTTATGTTGGTTAAAAATTCGAACATTTTCATGGTTTTATTTATTTGATTCATATGATTATATTTACAGAAGAATTTGCTTAATTCCAATTTTTTAATAGTTATTTAACATGGATATAATATTCTGTGATATATATGCATAGTCATTTAAGGCATCTGCTTTAATTCAGCTTTTAATATTTTCTTTAATACAAAAAATGAAAATTAACATTAGCAAAAACTGTCAAATGTTTACTGACTATGACTGTGTAGCTCTGTATTGCCTGCACATATATTAAAGCTAGCACATGCTATTAAATCAATTCATGGGAATGATGAACCTGTATGATCATGTTAAGTTTTTAAACTATCATTAATCTGTTAAGAATTTTTCAAAACTAATAACACGTACCCCACAATTTTAGAATATTACAGAAAAATAAAATATAAAGAAAACCATTGTAATCTTACTAGGTTGAAACATTTCTGTAAAACATTGTATTTGTGTTACTGTGGAGACTATGAAGAAAGAGAAAAATTCACAATTTTGTTTCATGGAGTCCTGTGTGTTTGTTGTTGGCACTATTTCCTGGGTTACCAAGGAAGGTCATTTTTTTTAAGCTGTATCAAGAATAATACTCTTGATTTTATCTTCAAGAATTTAGAAAGTGCCACATCTAATATTTAGATCTTTGGTCCATTTGCAATTGATTTATATATAGTATGAAAGGGAGGAATCCATATTCACCTGTTGACATGTAGATTTCCAGACATCCAGCACCAGTTGGTAAAGAATGTGTCTTGTTGTTGTTGTTGTTGTTACACAGTGTATTTATAGCATTTTTGTCAAAATGAATGCTCCTGTAGGTGTGTGGATTTATATCTGGATCTTCAAGTCTATTCTACCAATAATGAGTTTTTAGACCATATTTTTTAGTCATGGAATCAGATTTGAATGAACAATCTCTCAACCTGAAGGGAAATGAGCATGATTTTTAGAGGAGGAGAAAGTTATGGGTTGTCATAGACTTGAAGGCAATTATTACAGTGAGTGATCATGGCTTTTGCTTCAGCATTTGAACAGGTGGACAAATTATTATTTTCTTTAGAGAGACAGAAAATCAAGTTTGGAAGGGAAGCATTTTTCAAGACTCAAAACTAATGCCACTTAACAATAACAAGTCTGAAAAATATGTAAAATATTTTATATATTCACAAAATTTACAGATACAGGTCTGGTGAGAAGGTTGACATGGAGATTTAATTTTGTATCACAGCTAACTTACAGCATTTATTTATTCAAATAACCTTCTTTTGGCTATCATTTTGACCACTGAGGAAATCCAGAGAAAAGAATCATAAGCTATTTCTTTATAATACAGGGAACACTTTGGTAAAAATGTAGCCCCCCCCCCAATCATATTGTTCCTAAAGCAAGAGGAGGATAAGGTCTGTGAGGTAGTTAAAGAACAACCATGGAGGGGCTGGAGAGATGGCTCAGTGGTTAAGAGCGTTGCCTGCTCTTCCAAAGGTTCTGAGTTCAATTCCCAGCAACCACATGGTGGCTCACAACCATCTGTAATGAGGTCTGGTACCCTCTTCTGGCCTGCAGACATACATACAGATAGACTATTGTATACATAAAAAATAAATATTAAAAAAAGAACAACCATGGACTTGATAATGTTCCTAATAAAATATTCTTCCTTGGGCTTTCATTCCTAACCTTGGTACTCAAGGATAAAGTTGAATGTTCATACTAACACAGGCAAATGCTTTGTCCAGTGCACTGGTAGTCTGTAAAAGCAGTATTTCTTTTTTTTTTTAATCTCTGATCATTTCCCGCAAAGAGTATCATTTCTTTTCCAAACTTTCTTATGCCATATCAGACTTCTTCTGCTCAACATTAAGCAAGCAAAGAAGACTTATTTTTAGTAAAGTGATTAAAATGAGATCAAGAGGCCAGAAATAAATACTTACATAGTTCTGTAGAAACAATGGGAGTGGAGAAGTTCCTAAGTATTGAGTTAAGGTAATCAACAAAGGGAAGAAGAGATTGTGGTAAGGTTGCTGAATAGGATAACTTGAAATTATTTGACTTTTCAAGTGCTTCTTTTAGTTATTAGAGTATTTGTGCTTCTTGGTTGCTGTCCATTGCCCCTCCCACAAATGTATAATGTAATATCTCAACTTCAAAGATAATTTCTACTTTCAGGGACAATATTGCTTGGCTGTTAAACAGACAAGAAAGTTTTTGGTTTTTGTTCTTCGTTTTTTGGAAGTACGTTCTTACATATCAGAGTGACAGAGAAGGAATTTATAGGCCTTTGTTTAAATAAATAGACTCAAAAAGGCAAAGGCAAGAGCCTAGAGACAGAAACGTGTCTGAATTCATCAAAGTTTAGAGAAAATTTGGAAGTACCTTGTCTTACCATCATGTTATTAGACAGTAATTGTCTCCCTGGGTTACCGTAGCCAGGACTAAGTGAAAAGGACAAAATGATTACATATACATGAAAAGCATATATGTTAGATTCTTTTACACAATATAAATTGTAGGCCAATGGGGTTTGTCTGCATGACAGAAGCTAAAAACCTGGCAGCTATTTAGAATATGAAACTGGATGCCTCAACAATTCCAATGGGTTATTTGGGATAGTAATAAGCCTGTGGTCTTCAGTCCATTTTAGTGCATCAAAGAAACTGAGCAGCAACTCTAGTCTAGATTTCTTGGTAGGAGAAGCCAAGAGCAGAAATGCAGGAACAGTAGTTTTAACCTAGGATGACCTTTAGCTGTTGCTGGAAGGAGCAAACCACTCTCAGGAAGAAGATTCCCTTTATGTAATCCTTCCAGTAAATACCATCACACTACCAGCTTTCCTGTCTCCTACTGGATTCCCCATCCCATGAATATGGCAGCTAAGGACAATCCGAAGTCACCTCAAAGGACTTGTCGATTTATAGCCTTTTGCCCACTTCAAAAATTAAACAAGATTTTCTTCTTCTTCTTCTTCTTCTTCTTCTTCTTCTTCTTCTTCTTCTTCTTCTTCTTCTTCTTCTTCTTCTTCTTCTTCTTCTTCTTCTTC
>NW_004949100.1:3790028-3794207 GCF_000317375.1 Microtus ochrogaster | reverse complement strand
CTCCTCCTCCTCCCCCTCCTCCTTCTTCTTCTTTATTTTTGCTGCCGTGGCTTCTGTTTGACTTTTGTACTTTTATCAGCTCCAACCCCAAATAAATTTAACAACAACAAACACATTATCTTGAGCTCATGTATTAATAAGTACCACCTGGCCATATCACCTCACTCTACAAACTAAACCCTCATCTCTTTATATTATACCCCACTCATTAGCAAGCAATGTACTATAAAGTAATATTATGTAAACCAAAAATCTAAATTGAAATTCTACATTTCAAGTATAGATCACTATAGTCTTCCCAATCAGCTAAATATCTGAAACATATTTTTAGAAATAAAACATTTATCTGTCATCCAATTAATGTCACAGCATTTTTAAGTAAGTGTGATGCATGTGTTTGTAATTGATTAATTGAGTTGTGCTATAGATTTGCTTTGGCAGGAGAAGTGAAACAAGCATGCTAAACTTTGAGTTGTTTGTTGTGAGAGTTGAAAGATGAATACTGTGTTCCACAAATTCAAATTATTAATATGGAGTAAAGTCATAGTTCAATTCTAATACAAAACCAAATAAACTTAGCAATTAATTAACCTTATTCATTTACTATATATTTAATACCAATGTTTAAGAACATCATTTTAGATTAACTAGTTCATCTTTAAGAAAGTTTCCATCTTATAACAGAGAATTATGTACAATTTGTGTAATAGTAGAAATAGGTTCATTTGAGTCTTTATTCAGAAAGATGTTAAATATAGACATAATATTATAAAGTTTTCATTTATAAAAAAATATATTTTTTACTGTAACCTTGACCATAATCTTTTTTCAGCTTTATATAGCTATTGTGTTTCTACTCCCTCTCCTCCTCCTGTTCCACCATCTTCCCCTCACTCCACCACCCCATCACTCCTCAGAAAGGGTAAGACATCCCATAGGGAGTTAACAAAGTCTGACATGTCACTTTGAGCCAGGATCAAGGACTGCACCCCTTTACCTAGGCAGAGCAAGGTATGTCTCCAAAGAGAATGAGTTCCAATATGCTATGTCAAGCACTTCTATAGCAATGTGGCATCCTTATAAATATCTATGTAAATGTAATGAAAATAGTAGATATATACAATAAAATATGCCAGATGCATCTGGTAGGTCATTTTTTATCACTTTTTTTGAATGTCTCTTTTTTGAGTCAGTAAAAAATGAATGAGATGCAGCAGACATCAAACAAACTGAGAAGTTAGCTCATCATCATGAATAAAATAATAAATGACAGAAATTGGAAATTACATTTTTTAATTTGCAGAATATAAAATGTAAGAAAATATATTAGAGTTGAAAAATCAGAAATGGATACTAATAAGCAAATACCCCCTTTTTATTCTTCTGGGAAATTTTACTCTGGGGGAATATTCTCTTTATAACCCTCTGTACTTTATGGGCACCTCTGAAAAATACAATCCCTATCCCTAATATAAAATGGTAAAAATCAAAGGAAATTTAAAAAAACACTTTGACACCCTTCTGTTAAAACATTGCCTGGTTCTGGCTTAAACCTAGTCAGACCAAGAAAGGCAGGGCACACTGTGATCCCACAGGGTGATTTACTGATTCACAGCAAGAAAATGATAATAAAGATTACTGTGTAATCCAACTCAAAAACTAGGAAGAAATGAACAACTTTTGTAGAGTCTGGGCTTTGGTCAAAAAATACTAAGATCTTCTCATAGAATAGCGACCTGTGTTGTGTTAGTTTCTTTTCAGAAGAACCTAGGGAAACTTAAGGGTTTGGCTGAGCATGAGCCGTCAGGATTTTATGGGAATAATAAAGCCAATCTGAGGTCATTACAAATTTTTTGAAAGGCAATAATTGGGCAAAAGGGCACGAGTTAAAGGTTTTTGTAACTGCTGTGTGACCTCTGGGGAATAACGCATTCTTTTCTGGTTGCACCTGTCCTTCATTCTGACACAGCGCAGGAATGTATTTTACGATTCATTACAAGCTGATTTTCAAGATTTCTTTTTCATTATTTTTCAATTCCAACTAGATTTTACACTTAGTTTACTGTGTATCAGTTATATGAATTCACCCTAAACTTTGATTCAGTAACCAGAGTTGCATGTAGCAAGGGGTAGGTCGAGGGAAGGTGAGATTGTGTGGGAGGCCAAAGTAGCAGTGACAGCAAAATGCAGGTGGGACATGAGGGCCGGCATAGTCATAGACGGAGCTGTCTCCTGGCAGTTTTTTTGGCAGCAGTTTTTGGAACACAGATAGTACATAATGATTTAGGCTATTATAGCATCGCTTCAGCCTACCCTAAACCATGTTTCTGTTAATGTCTCTCTATGAGTTTTGCTCACCCTGTGAGTTTTCTGGTGGCAATTTAGACTACTCTTTTTTATGCTTTTGTAACATGTTATCAGGACAAAGAGAGCAAAATTATGGATAATCCAAGTTATTTTGTCTGGGTTTAGAAATTATTCTTAGTTCTATTTGCCTAGAAATGTAAAGTTATTCAAAGTTTTCATTGATATAAATGTATATAATTACACGGGGAGTATTCTTGGAGTCTTCCAGGTCTTATAAAGCATACCTCAATTAAGGAAGCTAAAATCTTAAGCTTTTGAAATTTAAGCATAAGTCATCACCCAATCCATAGTGCATTACACATAGTATATAGTACTTGGATGTTTAGATAGCATTTTTAGGTTGCTTTGACTATTGGGTCCTTCAGGAGGAATAACTTCACTTTGGCTCTTTTAATTCTTTTCCTTTTATTCCCATGATGCTCTAGAATCAGATTTTATCAGGCCCAGCACTACAATTTTATCAGCTATCATCCTCATTAGGTAAAAGAATTATGATATTTTCTCATATAATTAATTTCTTATTTGTTGGAAATAGATGAACACATGATTCAGAGATATTTTAGGAGGCTGAAAACAACAAGGACACTTGATTATGTTCAGGTCACAAATCACTGGGTCCTGATTTTGTACTAATTTTCATAACAAAAACAGACCACTTATAATTTACCTAAGCAACACTACCCTAGGACAAAAAAGGGGCCCCAGACAGAAGTAGTATCCACAGCCAGACTCATATGTATTTCCTCACTTTTATCTTACCTCCACATGTCAATTTTCTCTGCTACCACATTCCCAAAGTCTTAAAGCCCTTAGCTCTTTTGTCTAAGTTTGCTAGTTATATAAGCATTATTTTAGCTGAACAAGGAGGTTAGTCCTGAAGTTCCACACTTAAGTTTTATTGGTTGTATAATACATTTTGTTAAAAATAGTTTTGGTCTTTTGATTTAAGTAAGATTCTCTGTAAATGTTGTTCCTGTGGGAGGTGCCTATTTTTCCTCTTAGGACTAGAGAACAATAGCCTAATTTATATGGAAAGGAATAGAACATACTATTAAGGAACAAATACTTACTTGAAGTAATAAACACTTGTTAATACCTAAAACAATTGTGCATTCATAGTTCATAATGTTGTATATAAACAAAAGAGAAAACTTGCTTATTGAAGATACAATGAAATTCTTAAAAATACAAATTAGCAACACTGAGCGTAGAGCAGATACCAATAATCTGTATATTTATAAAATTATTTCATGCATCAGTGTACTAAATCCTACAATAAAATTTATTTACTCCAAAGACAGCTTAATAAAATTAAGGTCATTAGCAGAAGTCTATATATTAGTTACCTTTCTGATGCTGTGATAAAGCACATCACCAAAAGCTGATAGTTCCAGTGGAAGAAGACTCCATCATTGCGGGAAGCAGAAAGGGGCAGAGATTCTCGTCAGAGTAGGAAACTCACACCCTCAACCATAAGCCAGATGTAGAGGAAGCAGATGGAAAGTGGTATAAGGCTTTCTTCCTTCATCAAGGCCAAAATGCAACTATAAAGATTCTGACAAAGCAAGACTATTTCTTGTTTGGATTTTTGTTCTACACCTTGCTTAAATCAACAGGAGGTCAAACAGATTTATTCTGAAAGTCACTGAGTTTCTTAAAAAAAATGATCACTATTGTACAGAATTGTTTATTAAGGAACTTCCGGAGGCATCCCCAACATCAAACTCTATTACAGAGCTACAGTAATAAAAACAGCTTGGTATTGGCATAAAAACTGAAAAGTTGGCCAATGGAATCAAATTGAAGACTTGG
>NW_004949100.1:3775650-3789219 GCF_000317375.1 Microtus ochrogaster | reverse complement strand
AGAATATGAGCAAAGATGGGTTCACCCACTGAAACAATCTACCTGAGCTAATAGGAGGTCACCAACTCCAGTCGGACAGGGAAGGAACAAGCATAGGACCAAACTAGTCCCTCTGAATGTGGTTGACAGTGGGATTGCTGGGGCAGACTGAGGGGCCATGGCAGTGGCATCAAAATTTACCCCTATTGCATGTACTGGCTTTTTGAGATCCTATTCTTTTTGGGTGTATACCTTGCTCAGCCTAGATATAGTATGGAGGGCCTCGGAGTTCCACAAAGCAATGTGCCTTTTCCTCTGTGAGGATTGGAGGCGGGTGGACTGTGAGGGTGTGTGGAGGGAATTGAAGGAGGGGAAGGAGCAAAAACTTAAATTGGTATTTTATTAAAAATCTAATATTTTTTTAAAAAAGCTCACTTATAGACTATTTATTTAAACAACTGCTTTTATTGTTTATAAATGACAAAATAGAAAGTATAATCTATTAAACAATGGTTTAAATAAAGAAACCTTTGAATATAGGAAAATGGTTATGTGGTTTTATTAGCATATATTTTCAGAACCTAGAATTTTCACCTTGATAGTTTTTCCCTGTTTCCTTTTGACACAAAACATAAAGAACTTGTATTCATTATTTAAATTTTGTTGTTGTGTTTAAAATGATCCTCAAAGATTCATACAAAGTAATAGCTCCAAACACTGACCTGTAAACCACCTCTGAAATAGAATTTAACTGTGTTTGCACTGAAAGATAAAAATTTTCTAGGTGAAACTGACTGAGTGTTCTCCTTTTTCATTTTTCTCTCTGAAACAAATGCTATTTCCTGGCCGTAAGATTTTGAAACTAATATGGGTTCTGTAACAGTCAGGATTTCACAATAAGCCCACACATTTGGATTGGTAGAGCGGAATCGATTTCTTTAACCTGCTCTGTTGTGATTTCTATCCCTCCTCTCCGTGCTGGGACTGTTTACATTGAATTAGAGTACTCCAGCTTATTCCCAGCTCGCGGAGCAATGCTAACATCATCTTATTTGTTGCTGCATCAATAGTTTACAACTGGGGTTCGTGTTATGTAGTCTCGCCTGGAAAATGTTAGCCAGCACTTCCTTAACACTGGAGATGTTTTCCATTTGACATCCTTTCAACTTTCGACAAATTTTAATGTTTCAAGCATTATGTTTGGTATTTCCTCCACAATGTCACTTGCCTAAATAGTTTTGTGGTATTTAAAACACCTTCAATATTGTAGACATCTATTGGTAATTATATCTATCCAAAATCTACCTACTTGAATGATACCACCTTCTATATTAGAATATAACAATACAAAGAAAAATGCAAATTTTTAATGTTTTTACTAAATTCATGTAAATGAAAATAGTTGAAAATATTTAGATATTTCACAAACTAAAGAAACCAATTCCAGCACACTTGACAAATTCATAATAATGATGGAAAGATAGAATAATATATACAAATTATAGGTCATCTAACATGTCATTTGACAACGAACCAAAAGTCGTCTTATAGTATTCAAACATTTAAGAAAATATTTCTGAATTAAGTCATAAATCATTTCTTACTGAATTTTTAATATGCCTTTGTTTTTTATTGAGCTTCAACTCATTTTGCCAGTAAACGGAGAAATGAAATACAGGAGTTAAAATTCTTTTCAAATATTTCATACTCAATCATGATCATCCTAATCTATGAGAATATATTGATCAAAAGTCATACATCCCCTGAGATGTATAATTCTTCAAATTTTTTAACATGGTTATTGTGTTATTGTAGTTCATTTTTTCATCTTATAAGCTGTTATACTTTTCTTATTAGCATATTAAAAAGTTATTGTTATAATTTATTTTTCTACATCTTTGGCATAAGTTTCTTTCACAGTACCCAATAGTTGGGCATTGTCTCAAAATGTTTTCATTTATATTCTCAATTTAAGATATTAAACAAAAAATAATGAGTATGTGTTAAGACATCACATATAATGGAGAACCACAAAACAAGTTATGCACCTATAACTACACGGATTTTGGCTAAAAGCCAGAAGTTCGTACCGAAAAGAAGTCAGGTTCTACAACAAATGATGTTGGTCAGGCTGGATTGCTGTATGTAGAAGGATTAAACTGTTCCCACTCTCAGTCTGAACAAACGAAATTCCATAGATTAAAAAAACCTCAACATATGACCTGATCTCCTAAATCTGAGAATGGAAAAGTAATAAACAAGCTTTAGCTTACAGGCACAGGAAATAGCTTTCCAAACAGCACAGGCATTAAAGACCAACAATTGAAAAATAGAATGACAAAACTTAAGAAGTTTCTGTACACCTAAATTTAAATGAAGCAGCAGGCTACGAAATGGGCAAAAACAGTAACAGATTTACATCTCACAGAAGGAAGAATATATGCATATAATGTGTACATATATACATATATGTGTGTGTGCATATATGTGTATTCAGATATATGTATTATATATGGAATGCTTAACAACAGCAAATAAACAATGTAATTGCAAATTTGAGCTTAGAATTAAATAATTTTCATGAGAAAAATACTAATGGCTTAGCAATGTATACAAAATGGCTTAACACCTTTACTATCAGTACTATCAGGAAAATGAGAACTAAAAGTAGTTTGAGATCTCTTCTTACATAGAATCATTACTATTAATATTGATACAATAATATAATATAATAATAACAACAACAGTCCATGACAAATGCTAGTGTGGATCTAGAGAAATTTTCAGGTAAATGGATGGAGCCAGAACAGACACTAAGTGAATAACCTAACACCTTTTTTTTTTTTTCATACCCACAAACCAGTGTTGTCCTCACACCTCAGGAAGGAAAGTTCTCTTTGCAACAGACAGAGATCATTACAAAAACTTAACCAATCAAAATGCAGAGTCGTGGTACCTAGTCCCAACTGATACATCAACAGCACAACACCTGCACCTTGTGGAAATGGGCTGGAAAGAAGGTTACAGCTAGAAGATCCATGAGTTTTCTGTGACATTGTGTGGGGAGCCGTTCCCACATACTCCATTGCAAGATGGTGCTTACCATCAGCACCACCACCGTAATCAAGCCAGTGCGCATGTGCATGGTAAATGACAGTTTACCTTGTCAAGCCAGTACGCATGCACATAGTAACTTTCCATACCTTGCTCTCTGCCTCTCCCGTGGCGTCATAGGGTTTGACAGGCTGCAGCCAGTCAGAGTTTGACACGTCCGAGGCGAGGACTGTTAAACTATATAAGGGCCGGGTTTTCGACCCTTGAGGTCTTCGCTCTGTAAGCTTATGCTCTCCTTCTCAAGACGCATAAAGCTTTTCTGCAGAAGGATCCTGACTGTGCCGCGTCATTCTTGCTGGCGAGACGGCAGCGCGGGACAACATTGTTTCCTAAGACTGGCAGAAACTACATCCATAAAGTCTCAAGAACATAAGTGTCTAAACAAGGACAATAACCATAAATGTCGACATGATAATGCAGACAGGAAAAGCCCTCCTCCATAAAAAATGAATTCAGGCAGCTAAGGACTGATGAAAGAAGGCGAAACAGTGTTCCAAAGAGAAGTGCATAACAACTTGTTATCTAATACCAAATGATCAGCCCTACACACACACACACACACACACACACACACACACACACACACACACACACACACACACGTATGTAGTAATATATACACTAATCAGATATTTATGTTTGTGTGTGTGTCTAAATAACAAAAACTAATTTAAAAAGAGACCATAAATTTGAAAGAAAACAAGTAAGTATATGTGGGAGGGTTTGGAGAGAAGAAAGGGAGGGATAAACAATGTAATATTACCTCAAAAAAAAAAGTTGTTCTGCTGAACATAGCGGACAATGAGGACTACTGAGAACTCAAGAACAATGGCAATGGGTTTTTGATCCTACTGCACATACTGGCTTTGGGGGAGCCTAGGCAGTTTGGATGCTCACCTTACTAGACCTGGATGGAGGTGGGTGGTCCTTGGACTTCCCACAGGGCAGGGAACCCTAATTGTTCTTTGGGCTGACGAGGGAGGGGGACTTGATTGGGAGAGGGGGAGGGAAATGGGAGGTGGTGGAGGGGAAGAGACAGAAATCTTTAATTAATAAATAAATTAAATTAAAAAAATGGCATAATGGACATTGTAGGCAAATCGTTCATTCTAAAAATAGTCATTCATTGTGAGGTAAATAAGACACAGAAATAAATGTCACATATTCCCTCTCATATATGTATGTCAACTTTTTTTTTTAATTTGAGTGCCCATAGAAGGCAGAAGATAGTAAGGAGACATGGTGCCGTATTTCAAAGGTTCAGAAATGGGATGTTATGAAAAGGGAAAGTGGATTGGTGAAATAGAAATGGTTAAAGTCAATGAGAAATGCAAGAATATTGTAGAGAGCCAGGCGGTGGTGGCGCACGCCTTTAATCCCAGCACTCGGGAGGCTGAGGCAGGCGGATCTCTGTGAGTTCGAGGCCAGCCTGGTCTACAAGAGCTAGTTCCAGGACAGGCTCAAAGATACAGAGAAACCCTGTCTCGAAAAAATTTTAAAAAAAAAGAATATTGTAGAGGAGAGTACCTGGAAGTACCTCAAAGAGTATTAAAAATGCTATATACAAACCTAATAATTGTAGAAGCTTCCTACATTACAGACATACACAACTATAAAAGTATTTTAATTGGCGCTATCTTATAATGGGGAAATAGTCCCCCCATGTATACTATAGGTTACCTAACAAAAGCCCTTTGCCAGGTATTGGGTAAATCTTTTTATTGTTGGTCAGAGAGGGTCCATAGATTTCCAAACAATACAAATCTTTATAATTGCTTTTTGATATCCTCCAGAACTTGATAGTAAGACACCTCACATTCAAGTCACAGGATATGGAATAAAACAAGAATGACTGTCCAGGAAGCTTCTTCTCCAGTGATGCACTAGTACTGGAAGGCTTTATGCATTCTACTAGAAGAAGAAAATGATAATCATTGTTTCCCAATTGAGAGTTCTGAAAGCAGCAGTCATGAGAAGCCTGGTAATAGAGGTTCACTGTGAAATAGTGGCATGACTATCATGGAAGTAGCAATAAGATCGTGGATGAATTCAAACCCAATCCACATAATAGAACTTATTCCTGGTACTGTTGACTGGTTCAAAAACCCATGGCTGACATAGTCACAGGTCTTTGGGGGAGACGCTAAAACTAGTCTTCTGTTAAATTTATATAATAGCACACTGTGCACTAAGTGCTTATCTTTATCCACATAATTTATCTCTACCATCATCAAACAATCTTTAAAGTGTATGGTGTTTAATACAGTCCTAAAATGTCAGAATTCAGAGAATATGAAAGTGTACAGTGTTCCATGGTAAATGGGGTATCTATGTCATATTCACATCCCCCAAAGCCTTGGCATCATCAGGAAAGAGTAGGTAAAAATATCCTAAGTTCTAGACATCGTGGTAGTCGGCTATCAATTCATATTTGACAGACAGAGCAGTAGAGTTGAACATGTGAACTCAAGGTTCCTGTGGCAGCATGAACAACATATGCAAATAGAAGTCAGGAATAATCTCAGCATGAATGGGGGAAGAGATCTTGAATTCTCACCACAAGCTAAGGGACCACTGATAGATGTTGTGCGAGAATTTATTATTTTTTTTATAATGGATAAGTATTGTAAAAGGCCTGGAATCTAGATGGTCCTGTACTCATGCATGCAATGATAACACTTATCTCAAACATAAAAAGAACAAATGTAGTTGAGAGAGAGACAGGGCATTATAGAGGATAGGGAAAGAATTACAGTATAAGGAATATGGGGAGAATTATTAAAACACAGTGTATGGATGCATAAAAGTCTCAAACAAAAATATGAAAGGATTACTTATAAAAAAAAATCACAGTGCATCTAGTGGAGGCCAGTAATAGGAGTAGTTATGGTTGCTGCAGGTTTTGGAAAGAAATAAGTTTTTATTCAGTACAGAATATGCCAGAAAAAAGTCCCTTGCTGCATATTTATAATTATCAAAGGAAATTTCAATGGACTGTTTTCATTTTTTTTTGTCCAAAGAAACTGAAATCAGCCAATGAGATGGATGAAATCGGAACTAAATAACTTTGGCACTGAATCAATCAAAGTACAGAACACAACTCTTGAGGAATTCCTGCTGCTAAAATGCCTCCGAGGCTGCAGAAAAGAGAAGGACAAAGTGATATTCAGCTGCTCTATTGAACAACAAGTGGATACCGCCGGAGACTCACAGCAAAGAAATCACTACAGATATGAGGTTTTCTTTCCTTATATTCAGCTTGATGACTTGAACATACTGAATTTATGCTATATATAATATTGAAGAGTTTGGAAAAATGGACAGTAAGTGCAATTGCCAATACATGAGGTACACTTATAAGGGATCTATAAGATATTCTAAAGGAAATATCTTGGGAATTATCTTTAATTTTAACAGTTTGAAACATTTTTAATTAAAAATAGGCTATTGAATAGTATTTGCACTACATTTTTTACTTTTAATTGAAACAGTCCATCCCTGGTATGACTAACTGTTCTTCTGTCTCTTATACTGTAATCAACTATATGAGACGCAGTCAAAAAATTGACAAATCTCTGTGGTTCCCCTTTTCTTCACATCTCTGTGATATCCTCACAGGAAAGTTTGCTCACAAACACTCAGCATCTCTAGTCAGATTTTTGCTACCATTCTTCGTAATTCTTAACTTCCACCAGCTTTCCACTCTTAAGTCTGATTGATCCAGAATCTCTCATTCAATTCATTGTGTTTCTAGGATGTTTTTGTTCTTAGCTTCTTATAATGCTGAAAGGCACACCATCTACTCATGAACATTTTACTCTTCTGTGGTTAGAGCAGCAACTTCAAATTAGATTTTGAGGGTTATGTTTGCCTATTCTGAAAAGAGATCTGTCAATATTTGCTCCTCAGAAATTTATAGGTTTACATTTTCTCATCTGGCCCTATAAAAATATCTCATGATCCTTGTAGATATGCATCAGATTATTATTTTAAGCTCAAAACAACCCTGCTTTATATCCTGTGTCATCTATGTTTTGCCTCAGTGTTGCTATAAGTGTCAATGGGAAATAATTGATGAAAGATCACAACATTTAAATTTAATCACACGTTAGTCATGGTAAAATTCAGGACTATAAAGATGACTTTGCTTACCGTAGATAACAGATAGATCTATTATGTTGGGAGGAATAAACCATAGTAGCTCTAGGTGGCTTTATTGTCTATATACTTGTCTTCAGAGAAGTTGTTGAACTCAGAATCTTATTAATCACAAGAAACATTTGGAAAATGCTAAACATTGTGGCCATCGGTGTAAGCTTCTAATGATTGAAAATGATGTCTATTAGTCTGTTAGATTTACACATATTTACAACAATGTTTCTTAGAAGTTTTACCACTTACGTTTGCCAGGACATACATGTAACAGTATTGATAAAATGTTCATGGGAAAGCATAGAGTTTTCAGACACAAAAAGATTCATATGTAAATTGTGAGGTAGTTTATAAATGAAGTTTATTCCAACAGTTACATAAATGTACAGAAAGACTTTTAGAATTTCATTCTGAAATGTAAAGTTAGATGTATTTAGTTTTTAATGCCAGTATGATAATGAATGAATTTTTTTAAACTACTTTTTCCTTTGGTAAGAACATTTGCTATCTTTTTGCTCAGATTCCTCACAAAGGAATATTGTATTCAGAGATTGATTTTTGTATCTTTTGAAAAATTTATTTATTTTTTTCTCCTCATTACATATTAGGAAATCAGTGTTCATAGACAATTCATCAAACACAATTTAACATCCACACATTACTTTCTGTTGTTTTCTTATTGTTTGCTGAATTTCCTGAATATATAAACTGAAGTACTTCCAAAACCTTGAAATGTAATATTGCTGACACTTCCTTTATTATTTTTATAATCATATTCCATTTATTATAGTGTGTTAAGCACTGTGATATTGTTTCATATCCCAATGAATTTATATTAATATTCTCCATATTTTTATCTCTCCTTTCTTCTGAAGCTAATGATCAGTCTTCCCATTTATTAACAATTCATTTCACTATGTACCATTTTGTCTTAAGTCCATTAAGTAATTTTCTTTTCAAAGATTAAATTCTTCAGTTTACCTTTTCTGATCCTATTGTTTCTACCTCTTGTAGAGATTCTTCATCTTTTATTAAGACTTCAGATTCAAATAAAATTCAGTTTTATCATTTTCCATCTCAAGCATGTTGAATGTAGCTTATTCACAGTAATTCCTTGCTAAATACATTGGTATCATACTTAGTTCACCATGAATACTTGCTTTCCTTATAATTTCAGAAGCCATGATTTTCATGGTTACTCATTTGTGATACTTCAGTGCCCATGGTGATATGTTATCAAATTTTGAAGTTTATCAACTTCCCATGCCCTTCCTCTTGGGCAGTTATATTACAGGTTTAGAAAGTTAAACTTCTTTTAGGATTATGGTCAAGAAAAAAAAAGAAATTTAAACTCCCGTAAACTTAATTTCATGCCTTTGTTAAAAATAGAGGATGATTATAAATTATAAGCTTACGATCAGAGACACTTTATATAGTTGACACTCACAAGTGGTCAAAATCCAATATATCATTAAATATGAAAAGTGTTCACAGATATTAGGTTTGTTTGCTCAATTGGAATTTGTGAGTCATGCTTACCCTAAATATCTTAGACTATTGACAAACTGGTGATCACTTGCCTCAGCTCTCTGAGTTGAAGTATTAGAGGTTTGTCTCAATAAGCTCGCCTCGCTCTAAGTTATTCATGATGAACAGTGGCTTGAAATTATGTATCATGTGAGGAGGAGGTTTGCTTAAGGTGACCAGTGTCTCACTAAAGAGATTATGTCTATTAATAAGTGATATTAATTTATTGTACAAAAATGCATACTGAGTTTCAGCAAGTATTTTTGCTACATCTATTAAGAGAATACCTTACTTCTTCTCTTTACTACGTTCATATACATTCTAGGAGTTATATAAATTTCAAGTAATAGTTTGTATTCCATTCCCATGACAAAACTGATATACTCATGATTTATCATGAGTTATTACTGTACTAAGGCTATTAATTAGAAAATGTTACATGGGTTTTTATATTTCTTTATAGAAAAGTTTGTATGTGCCCATTATGCTTTATACTCGTCAACTACATATTTCTGCCTAAGTTCCTCATTTTAGACTGGGCTTTTGAATGTACAGTTCAAAATAATAAAGGTATTGTACACTTGCATACCAAGAATCACATTTTTTATAGCTTCCTCCTCACTCGTCCTTCCTGTAGTTTCTAAAGTCCCTTTTGATAACTACTCTTGACAGAAAATCAACATCTGTCTTAGCTCCTTGGGCACCCTTACACTACTGGTATGATTGCACACTATCCTTGGGTCAACGTCACAAAAGAAAAGAAAGAAAATCACCTCATTCATGAATCTCCACGTTTTGATGTCTCCTCTAGGTTGCTTACTGAATACATTTTAGGATTTTCATATGGGAATGTTTGTATTTTCCATTGTTCTTAACTATTCCATAAAAGAGCAATAGGAGGGAAAATCTTCTATATTTGACAAACAAAAAAAAATAATTTAGATTTTTGGATTTTTTTTCTGAAAATATAGACATTTTTCTAATATTCCTAAGCCATTTTAAGCAAACTCTTTCTTTTAATTAATATCTGCATAAAAATAGACTATTTCAACATCCATTAACTTTGCTTAAAGCTGTATATAACATCAATTAGTGTAACTTAGATTTTCTTGTTTTCGTTTTCAAAGAATTTTAAACTTTCTAAAAAGCTTCTTAAATTCTCAGCTACATTAAACACCATGAATGATCACACTTCTTTTTATTTCTCCCCACTTGTTCCAAAACATTTCTTCTTATAATTCTTCTACCTGCTTCTAGCAAATTACCACGCATAGCCAAAGACTAGATATGTACCTCTCAAATAAGAAAAATGGATGAAGGTTTCTGTCATCTCTAGGAATGCATGATTTAAAGCCTGTCACATATGGAAGATTGAAACAATGCATCATCATGCTATCTCTATCCTGTGTAAAATAGCCATGTGAACCAGTGATTTTCTGTATTTCATAGTTTTAGATATTTTCACACTTAGCTTGATATCCAGCAGCGGTACCTGATTCGCTTAAAAAATAGTAATAGCTACCAAATACATTATCACTACTGAACAAAGAATAGATTTTCTCTTTTATTTTTAATAGAACTGCTAGTGTGAAATGGGCACCAAACAGTTAACTAATTGTAAAATACTTGGCCATATTAAGATTCCCCTTGCTTGAAAATACGTTTAATTTACATTGTTTGGATGACTAATGTGTATACATCATACATAAGCTTGTGGGTGAACTTATGTGTGTGAGTACAAGTGGAGGCAATCACAATTTTATTTTATGTGTATTTCTATATAGGTCTCCATTTTTTTTAGAGGTCTTTTGAAGAGCCTTGAAGTGACCATTTAGCTAGAATAGATGACTAGTGAACTCTGGGACATATCTGTGTCCATCTCCTGACACTGTGGTTTGTAGACTTAGTCTGTCCAGTGTTTTAGGGATGTATTGGAGACCCCAAAACAAGTCTCAATGCATTCAAAGCAAAAACTTTAACCACTGACACATCTCCTCAGGCCTGATTAGGTGTAGTTTTGAAACTGAATATTGTGTTTAGTATAATCCCTTTACAATTCAGTATAATAGCATGGTATTATCTTCTCGACCATTGTGCCTTTTTTAAATGATCTATAAGAATTCAGACCTCTTTTATATTGTTCCCTAATTTCCAATACTGTTATCTTTTTCTCTTGTAACCGCAGGGGTATCTGAAAGGCATATTTAATCAAGTACATATATTATACCATACTCAAGACACAGCCTTATCTTTATTTCCACATACAATCTGGTAAAAGTTGCCTTTTTTTAAAAAATCAAGGAGCCACTTCTGTAGTCCAGATGCATAAATTGCTTGACAGATGTTGCATCTCTGCTTTAGCATCCCAATCACTCTCTTAGATGGATTTACTGCTTTTCTGTGGAAGAAGTGCTGGGTTTCAGTAAAGATGCCAATAATTTCATATGCAGTGACCTTGGCATGAAATAACTTCCAAAATTGAGAAGCGGCAGCTGTTTGAAACTTAGTATTCATCACCTTTATACACAAGATGTTTGCATTTTTTCTTCTTTATATTTTTCTTCGTAAATATCATTTCAGTAGTTTGCTTACCTTGAACTTTTATATAAAAGAAGACAGGGAAGTGTTTGTGATAATGAAGGATATTTAACTCATTAGGATTCTAACTGTAAGCACTTTCTTTGGAGAAATGCTAAACATTCTCCATATAATGGGCAGAGAAATCATAAAAGCCACATTATGGTGTGTTTCTTACATCATTTTATATTGCTTTAGAGAATAGGCAGCAGGACATAAAAAGTGCAGTTTTATGTAAAGCTGCGGCAGCTTTAGCATCAGAAAAATCACAGATAGAAATGTATCCTCGCAAAATATTCACACAATAATTCTTCAAAATCACAATTTTGGGGTAAAATGTGTATAAAATATGTTCACAATCAGGAGAAGCTAAGAAAAAAGCAAATGCACTCTAAATAATCTAATGTCAAATTGTGCATGACATGTCTTGACATAATCTATGCTGAATGTTGCGTTTGTTACACTAGCAATAGATGAATTTAATATTTACTATAAAAAAAGCTTGTTAAAATAATAAACAGAGAATAGAAATTATAGAAGTATTTGATAGTCTCCATTTGTTGAATGATTATTATTTTACTTTTTAGAAGAATTTAAAAAACTCATGTATATGAGTTTTTTACTTTCTAGCAATCATATGCATTTCCATTTTTGAAAAAATAATCTTATTTTATATACCTATGCCAGTTCCCTCTCCCTTCCATCCTCCTGTTTTTGCCCTGCCACATATGCCATCCACTCCTCATAGGGGTGAGGCCTCCCATGGGGAGTCAACAAAGTCTGTCACTGGTTCAGGAGAATTGTCTGTATTCTGTCAATCATGTTCTAAATAAACGCTGATTGGCCAGGCAGGAAATATAGGTGGGAAAACCAGACAGGAAGTAGAAATGATGTAATGAAAACAGGAGAATTCTGGGAAGGAGGAAGTTGATTCCTCCCACTTCTGCCCAGACCACCAAAGCAGCAGGATGTGATCTGCCCCACTGAAAAAAGGTACTGAGCCACATGGCTAACATAGATCAGAAAAATGGGTTAATCAAGATGTGAGAGTTAGCCAGTGAGAGGCTAGAGCCAAATGGGCCAATCAGCTTATAATTTATGGAGACCTATGTGTGATTGTCTTTGGGGCTAAACAGTTGTGGGGCTACTGGGCGGGACAGAAATCCCAATAACAACAAACAAGCAGGCCTGGCCCTTCATGTTACATGTCACATCACTTGAGGCAGTACCAAGGCCCTCCCTGCCTCCCCACCCCATATCTAGGCTAAGCAAGGTATTCCTCCATAGGAAATGAGCTCCAAAGAGACAATTCATGCAGTAGGGATAAATACTGGTCCCACAGCCAGTGATCCCACAAACTGCCTAAACCATACAACTGCCACCCACATTCAGAGGGCCTAATTCAGTCTTATGCAGGCTTCCCAACAGTCAATCCCAGAGTCTCTTGAGAGGGAAAGTCAAATGCCCTTTCCCTGTAATCAGATTGATGACTACCTTAATTGTCTTCTTAGAACCTTATCTGATGGAAGCAGATGCAGAGGTCTTCTGCTAAGCACTTATCCAAACTTATATGCATTTCTAATGTGTTTGGTTTCTTCAAAGCCATAATAAGATGTTGGATCCTCTGAAATGAGGACCATGAGCTACTATTGGGTGCTAGGAACCTACCCTGAGTCCTTTGCAAGAGCATTAGGTGTTCTTTAATTCTGAGGCATACCTTTAGCCCAAATCATATATATGTATATACACATACATATATATGTATATATATATGTATGTGTATATACATATATATATATATATGATTGCTTGTTTTCTATATATCTCTTAACATTTTTTAATGTGATTTCATATCTCCATTGATTTGAGGGAAACAGTTGAGTAGTCAGACTATATATACATGACAATCTCTATATTTAATGTTGTATTACAACCCATGTTCAGAATGTGCCATCATAGTATGATTTGCAGGAACTATATATTTAGAGCATAGCTCTTCTGAGTGTTAAGGAAAGAAATACAGACACACTCCCTAATCTCATCCTAATTTATATATTTAATTATAGTGTATTTTATTTATGTTTTAATAAATAAAGCTTGCCTGAAGATCAAAATGTAAAACTAAGCCACTAAAGGCAAGACACTGATGTCATAACCTTTAGTCCCTCCCCCCTCCTTCCATATCTAGGAAGGTGAACATCCAAACTGGCTAGGCTCCCA
>NW_004949100.1:3764687-3774775 GCF_000317375.1 Microtus ochrogaster | reverse complement strand
ATAGCCCACACTTTCTTCATCAATTCTCCCCTGAATTAAGGCTTAAATTGGCATCCTAACCAGGGAATAGACTACAACAAGCTAGCTCATACACCAGGGGTAGATCCTGGACCTACTACCAGGTGCCTCACAGGTAGTTCAAGATTCACCACTGTCTCCCACGTATGGAGGGCCTAGTTCAGTCCCATGGAAGCTAGACTCTAGAGGTCAATGCTAGAGTTTTGGAAGTTGCTTAAAATTCACTTCCTTTTATCTTAGGTAATATTATATCCTTCTGGAGCCTTTGATGGTTTTAAAGAATAGATATAGTGTTCCTTAGTTTTGATAAAATGTAATTCTTGCTTGATAACTGTTTTGTTTTATGCGATCTTGCTCTGTAAGTAAAACCTTCCTTTTTATTCAAACAGAAAAGGAGAGGTGATGTGGATTCCATTCTCTATGCTGTGAACACCATTGGTTAATAAAGAAGATGCTTTTGACCAATGGCCAAATAGAGTAAAGCCAGGCGGAAATCCAAATAGAGGAGTACAAAGAGAGTAGGCAGAGTCAGAGACACCATGTAGTCGCCACAGGAGACAGATGCTCGGAACCTTGCCAGTAATCCACGAGCCTCCTGGTGATGCACAAAATAATAATAATGGGTTAATTTAGTATGTAAGAGCTAACTAGAAATACACTTAAGCTATGGCCAGACAGTGTTTTAATTAATACAGTCTGTGTGATTATTTCATGTCTTGACAGCTGGGAAAAAAACGAGCAGCCTCCACCAACAGATAAGAATGGAGGAGAAACTGAAAGCAGAGCATATTTTGAGAGAAGAAAATGTATTTTCAATTAAAGAGAAAAAGCGAGCATGGCTAAAAGAAAACCATGCTAAGTATAGAAAGGTTAATTGAAGGAAAGATGAAAAACAAAGCAACAACTATTGTATAAAAGTGAAGTCTGTAGGCATAAATTTGCAATAATTTCAACAACTAAAGACATAATTTTATAGCTCAGATAAAAAGATCATTTCCTTGAAAAGCTCAAATAACCCCAATGCATATAGTGTGAAACAATTATTTGATTATGTTTATATAATCAAATTTTCAATTTAAAATTTTACAAAAGGTAGATGCAGGTGATCTCACTTCAGAGACGTACTGAATGTTTACTAAAAAATATACCACTAAAAAATCTCAGGAATAGAAGGAAAAAGTGTATTTTTAAGTTGAGTGTCACCAAGATTCCAATGCCTACCAGTGATGAGGAAAATTTAATAAGAGAAAAAAAATTCAAAATACATGTACAGAAATTCTTAGGAATTATTGTCACCAAAAATTCAGCATTGTATGCAAAATGATTATATGAGAAAATGAAATTATTTAAGATACAATATGAAAACTGATTATGTGCAAGTCCTGTATTAACAGTTTAGATAATTATGTAAATTTTGTATTTATTCCTACTGAGACATTCTATAGATTTCAACTACAACTACAATTCAATTAGAATTATAAGTAATAAAGAAAACTAAATACTTTTAATTAAGAAGAAATATAGATATTTTTCAAAATCACAATGGACACCTTAAATATAAAACTTAGAAAAACAAGCATCACATATTTACGTAATTTTGAAGAAATTTTTTTCCCTAAATTATTCAAATAAACAATAAAACATTGGTTTCTATTACACAGGAAATACCTTTACACAGGAAATTCATACTAGTACAGGTGGTAAAAAATAAAAATAAATATCATTATGTCTTGAAGGGAAGCAATAAACCACCTTCTCTTCAATTAGCCTTTTTTCTGCACAGGAAATCAAAGAAACTAATAAATCCATGTAGTTCTAATAAATCTGTTCACCCAGATCACAGGATATAAGATAAACTAAAAAAATTAAATGTACGTCTGCATTTTGTCAATACATGTGTATGATTGTCATAATAATTCTATTTAGAGCCAAAATTCATGACTGGGAAAATCATTGATTCTTGGTAGAGCCCATTGTATTTGACTAAGTGGTCAGGTTATCAAAATGCCTTCTAAGTATATATGATTGCCCTCTAAGCATTTATAACCAATTTATTCCTCTCCCAACCTTGTTAATAGAAGCTTTTTTGTGTTTGGGACAATAGTTAATGCATAATTTTATAACTGCTCAACATGTTGAGAACAATTGACTGTAAATATTCCAGTGTTCTTATAGAACATTATAGAGAAAGGGCCGATATAAGGATCAGAGAATGAAGAGAATGGCTATAAAATATTAATATTGACTTCTGTATATCAAATGGCTGTTAAAAATATATACTTGCTGGAGCTGTGGCTAAACACATAAGGCCTATAAAACATCAAGATTTAAAAATAAAAGAAAATAATTCTAAGACCCCTGTACCCAGGAATCCCATTAACACTGATAAACAAATCATTTGCAGTCATCAATCAAAGGGTAATAACCAGAATTTAGGAATTACTTTTCTCTTGAGAAGTTATTTGTATTTTAAGTACATGAGTGTTTGTCTGAATAATTTGCATACCAAGGACACATGAATGCCAGAAGAAGGTGTTCAATTCTCTGGAGCAGGAGTTAAGGATGGTTGAGAACTATCACATAGGTTCTAGGAACCAAATCCAGGTCCTCTGTAAGAGCAGTAAGTACTGAATCATCTCATTAGCACCGTAATCATAACTTTTTACATAAAAATAAAATTCTTGCCTATGTCTCTAATAATATAAGTTAACTACATCTATGAACATAGGTATCAAAAGATTTGAGGTTTGGAATCAGTTGTGAGAAACATCAAGTCACAGAATTGTGCATAGAATATTTTCCTTTTTTGTAATTTTTTTTTTTGTGAATGAAACCAAACAATATATGTTGAGGAAAGGACGCACATGTGGTTAAGTAGAAATTTAAGCATAATAATAATAATAGAGGAGGACCGGTCTTCGGTCAAGGGTATGCGAGTAGCTGCGCTCCCCTGCTAGAACCTCCAAACAAGCTCTCAAGAAATTTAAGCAATAAAACTAATGTATCATTTTGAACATGACATTCAAGATAGTGGTGATCCTGGAGATAGGCAGTCACATTAAAAAGGGGTGATTCTAAGATATTAATATTGCTTCCTATGCAGGGTGATAGGAAGTGTTCCTTCATGTCTGTTTAATGAATTACATTATTGTGCTACACTTGTATGGTATATTCTACATAATAAAATGGATTATAATAAAAAAATATTCTCAAAAAAAAACGCTAGGTGCTTTGATTGTCTCATGCTTAGATAAGGAATTAATGGCAGCTGATGGCTACAGAGAGAGGAAGGATCCTTTATTTGACAGGGAAAATGACTAGTGACAGGTTATTCATTCCCCTCCCTTTGATCCCACACATATGGCAATAAAAACAGCACCAGTCCGTCTTAGCGTTCAACTTATAAACTAAGAGAAATTTAAAAGAAATGTGGGAATAAATTTGTTGAGAATACGATAGGTCTGGTTAGAGCAAGTGTGAGATGGATGTGTTCAAAATATATTCTATTTTACCAAATTAAAAAAAAGTGTGTTTTTATTATTTAAAATTAAAATATAATGAGGATTGGGGAGATGACTCAGGTAAACTGCCTGGTATACAATCATGAGTACCTTAGTGTATAATTCATGAATTCATGAAAACATAAACAATACAGCCAACAAAATGACCTGTAGTGACGGTGTCTACCTGTAACTGGAGCAACGGGAGCTACAGATAATGAAAAGATGATCTTGCTGGCAAAGCAGTATTGTTGAATTGATGAGGCCCAGGTTAATATATATATATTTATATATGAGATAAATAGAGTTAAATAGAGGAAGCCGTGTGAATCAACATCTAGCCTTCGCAAACCCATAACCGTGCACAAAAAATCTCAATGTTCCACACCAAACTTAATGTACACATACACACACACACACACACTCACTCACTGGCTCATGCAAAATATCAGCACGCATATACAAATTCAATTACACATATAAGTGAATGGTTAAATATTATGAGCTGTTATACAGGGAAACTCTGTCTTGAAAAACAAACAAAAATGAATTATCAGAACTCAAAGTTTATAAACTTGGTAGATTGCAGTTTCTAGGTGTTTTTTATTGCTTTATAAACTATAATGAAACATTATAGTTTCATAAAACTATATTAAAAAAGAGACAAAGGAAAAGAAAGAAAATACATCAAGGCAAGATATGTGTGTGTGTGTATATATATATATATATATATATATATATAATATTTAGTTGTAATGAAATTATCATTTATATTCACAATGGAAGTATCTGTGGCAACAACAGAAAATAGAATCAGTAGGGTACGACCTGATCCACCTTTGAGATTGACAAATGGAGATTTAAATACTGGTTTTGACAATCTCCTCCATAGGTTGCCAATGCAAAATAATGACTTTATTTTTTAATGTTTTTGAGAGATAGAGTCAGAATGACTGTATTTGAGTTCTATTGGCTGAATTAGTAAATATGTGTGTGGTTCCTCAGATAGTGCGGTCTTGTTAAAGCAGAAATCTGAAAGTTTATCAGCTTAACTAGCTTCCAGTGATTCAGTTGTGACAAGATGATTATTTATGGCTGTTTTCACTTACTACAGTAAATCATTAGACATTTATTCAGGCTTTGGTAGATTAAAGTAGAGAAAATTCATGTGTTCCTTCACAGAAACAGAGACACTTCCTTATTAAAAGTTTGTAGCAGAAATAAATAGAAGATAGAATAAAAATCACCACATCCTTAGCATATTATAAACCACAATCCACGCCATGTTTAACAGGTAAAATTTCCACTTAAATCACTCCCCCAGGGTGTAAAAATTAATGTGTTATAGCCATTGTGTGATTTCAAGTCCCATAGGAGTGAAATCCAAGCAAGAGTGCTGTTCAAATTCATGACTAGCCATTGAAATTTTGAAATAAGTCATACCTTCTTAAGTAATGATTGTAAACAAGTATTTTGGCAAACCATTAATTGGAAATAATTGATCTATTTTTGTAAAAATAATGTACATCTTTTTCAGAATTAATAATTGATATCTCTCTATATATAAAAGTATAACATTAAAAATATTAACCATTGTTATTGATCATCTGGGTAACAATTTGGAGAAACTTAGAAAAAAAATTTTAAAAAAGCTAAGGTGGGGAAGTTGTTTCCAGAATAAGAAAAATCGATGTGGAATCAAAACTGCTCAGTATCTGTCACATAAAAAACAAAAATCAAGCAGAAGCTAAAACTCTGAGAACAAAAGCAGGAAGCACAAAAGGTTCCATGAATCATAGCTGCTCCTTGGGAAGCCTGTTACCTGCAAAAAGTCAGCAGGCAACACAATGTTTTCTCCAGGCTGCCAGGCAAAGCCCATGGATGTAGCTGCTCATTTGCAGTTGTTAGGAGAGCACCACACCTCAGCAAACACCTCCTATAGGAAGCAGAGGGTAAGGCAGTGCTGAGTGCCAATTCTCACTATTTGTGTGTCTGTCTATCTATCTATCTATCTATCTATCTATCTATCTATCTATCTATCTATCTATCTATCATCTATCTATCTATCTATTCATCTATCATCCCTCTATCTCCCTTTCTCTACCTATTATCTACTTATATAGATATTATCTAATATATAGTATATATATAGAGAGAGAGATTGTCACTACCTTGCTTTTAATAATCTTATAAAACTGAATGTTTAGCTAAAAGGAAATTATAATGGCAGCTTGTGAGTCATGAGTTTTATGCAGAAAAATATCTTAAAAGTCAGTGTAACAGGATCTGCAGAGAATGCTCAGTAGATAAGAGCACCTCCTGTTTATCATGAGTGCTAGTTTGTCTCTGAGCTCCCACAGTTTATGGCTCAAAACTGTTTATTAGCACTAGCTCCGAGATTTCTGAAAAGCTCCACATATATAGATAGACAGACAGGCAGAAAGTTAATAACACACACACACACACACACACACACACACACCTTCAAAATCAGTGTAACTTAAGTCCTGAGGCTTGTTGTGGGATCTATGTGTATTTCCTCTTGGATAGTTAATGTGAATTTTCTTTTTCTGAACTCTATCATTTACATTTTCTTATCTGATGGTCTAAAATGCAACAGAAAGTAACAAAGCAGGACATTGGCTAAAGGAATAAAACCTTTCTACTTGAGCATCCTAAAAGGAGGCTGAATGATTGCTTTGGGAATTCATTCTAATTCCTATAATTTAAATGTCAATGCCTCATATGTTATTGTAACCATGAAGTCATTGGTACCAGAGACAGCATCAGTTATATGGTTCTTGGCAGAACCAACTAAATATCTTAGAGCACAAAGCAGTCAGCGCCTCAAAGTAAACAACCATATTTCAACCAGCCAGTAGCTTATTATCTATATAAGAAAGACCTGGTACTAAGCTTGGGCAGCATTAGGTGGCCACTAAATCCTTACAGATTCCAGTGGAAGATGAACTTTGTCCAGTATGGTTCATGTGTTCAAATTACTAGTTCTCTTTTTTGGAAAAAAAAGGAAAAAGAAAAGAAAATGCTTCTATTTCTACACTCAGGTGCATCCCATAATAATTAATTAGTTTTTGTAGGTTTATATCTATGTGATTATGAATGTATACTTTAATTATAAATAGTTGAAATTTCTTAGATTTTGATTTATCTTGTACTTTTATGCACATAATTTAAGAGCAATACCACACGGAAGAGACAGAGCTGTCAAGCCTTCCTGCCTCCTGCCCTTTCTAAAAATTTTAAGTCTGCATAGTGAAGTGTTGTAGTCCAGAAAGGAATCATATGAGGAGATTCTAATTCTACTTAAATATATTTATAACTCTCAGTAATGGTAAAAAAAAAATGAAACAGAAAAAAATATTGAACAGAAGGAAATGTCACCATTCCCAAATATCCTTGCTCCCGAGGAACCAAAGCCTCTACCAGATTGAAAAAAAGATGTTGGATCACTGTAAAGTTATGAGTTAGCTTTTCGACTAACACCACACTGAGGTGCCTACACTTTTCTCCCTGGCCTACCTAGAAAGGATAATAACATAGTAACTATGACAGTTTAGTAAGTATGCCTGTGATTTAATCAACCTCCATGTTATCCTGGAGGTAGCTCTACCTTTCAATAGTATTGTGATCATTTTCTCAGTGCAGTATTTGTAACTGGGGTAAAATGAGAAGAAAAGAGGATTATGTGGCTATTTAAATCAGGAAGAGACGAAATTTTAGATGAAATTCAGGAGTTAGTTCCTCATTCCTAGTCAAGAAAACTTGCTGTGAGAAACAGGGTAATAGAGGCCAAGGGCCAAGGCTGCTCACTGTCATTTCCATGTTAATGAAGCCCCAGTGAAGAACAGCTTTTCATGTTTATTTTCCTTCAGACACAGTCCTATTATATTTGTTAAAGATATGTACATATTTGTACACCCATCTGAATTTATGGTGTTTAGTACTATTAAAGGAAAATCTTTCGATTAAGCCTTTTTGCTATTTTAATTTCCTTTGAAGAAGAGTAAACCACATACACTAAGAAATCTCCCTGCCTTGCAAAAAAATCTTACCCTCCCTATAAATAACTCCAACTGAAGCTAAACTTTCCTGTCCGGAACAGCCCCAGACACCCATCCAAACAACCCTTCTGAGAAAAAGCACAAATATCCTTTTTGCCATGCCCACTCTTGTCTCCTGGAAGCCGCACCCCTTTTTTGGGAGATGTGACTGTCATCCCAGTGGAAAGGTCATTTGCCCTCACAGCAGTAAAGGAATTGCCTGATTCTGTGAAGAGCAATTTCAATCTGCCTCATATTCATGTTGGGTCAGGCAATCCTGATCTCTCATCATTGTTTTATTTTGATTTTTAAATGAAACCTAGTGGTTTGAACCACAGCCTTTTGGGTGTATAAGCACACAAATGTTTGCACTTATTAAAGATCATGTTTTTAAATAAAAAGACAAGAAACCAGTTTCAATTTAAGATATCCAGCTTTTATCTTCCCTTATAGAAGGGAAATAAGTGACCATCTAAGAGATTAAGTTTAATTCCCTCTCACACAAATACACTCATGCACACACACAGACACACACACACACATGTGTACATGCACGAACATACACACAAACACGTCCTTATCTTAGATCTATGCTGTTTCTCATGAGGCAATTTTATAATAATTTATTAATTTATGAACTGTACATATTTATTCTGTTTACCTACCATCCTTTAAAGCTTCACTTGAAATATTTCTAATTGTACTTAAGAACAGACTATAAATTGACAAGTGTTCTGTTGTAAGGAGTGTGCTAGTTAGTACCCAGCTGCTTAGTTCTGAAATAACCATACTGAAACTGTATTATTTAAATCACTGCTTGGCCCATTAGCTCTAGCTTCTTATTGGCTAACTCTTACATATTAATATAACCCATTTCTACTAATCTGTGTATGGCCATGTGGCTGTGGCTTACAGGTTAAAGTTCCTGTGTCTGTCTCCCACAGGGCTACATGGCATCTCTCTGACTCTCCCCTTCTTTTCCCCAGCGTTCAGTTTAATTTTGCCTGCCTAGCTCTGATCTGCCCTTCTATAGGTCCATAGAAGTTTATTCATTAATGGTAATCACAGCATACAGAGGCAAATCCTACATCAGTGTGCCTTCCATTCCCCACAGACAAAAAGAGTCATTCAACATTATCCAACGTTCTTTAGTTACTCTAAAAATAGTCAAATACTACAAATGTCTCTATTTTGTATCAGACATTTTTGTAATATTCTACAGTGCCTTAAGTATAAAGTATATTCTTTAAAGCCCTAACTATCCTGGCTAAATCAGCTGGGTGTATGTTTATCTTTTCATACTTTTACTATTTATTTCTTCTTTTCAAATATTATTGCTGTTAGCATAATTGTTGCCTTATATATCTTTTAACTCTTTCCTATAGGTCAAAAGATTAAAGTTGGACTAGATACTTATTTATTTTCTTTTTATATAGCCAAAATATTTCTACAAACTTTTTATAAAGGACAGAAAGAGTGCAGACAATTTGTTATTAGATAACCAACTGATATACTCTCACCAGAGAAAGATAATTCCTCCCATTTTCAATGGTCATTAATTGAATGTAGTTCTTTGTATAGTACTGAGGCCTCATGGACTTTCTTCATGTCCACATTAGTATGTCTACTTGTTGTTCTTGCTCCTCTTCCCTGAAAACGCATATAAGTACCATTAGTCATACTGAGAAAAGTCTACTTAGGAATACACACACACACACACACACACACACACACATATATGAATATACATTTATATATTTTTCATGTAATGATCAATAAATAAAGAGGCTATAAATTAGACAGAGAAGGGGAAGGGCCTATGGGAGGGATTGGAATAAGTAAAGGGAATTGGGAATGATATAATTAGATTGCAAAATCAAAAATAAAAGAATTATTGAAAGCAAGAGATGAAAAAGAGAAAGAAAAGAAATCAGACTGCAAACAACCATTAAAAAATATTGCAATATCGTTGCTCCTTTGAATTTCCCAAATTAAGAATATGTTTTCCTTTTTATCTAAGTTGATATATCCTTTGTGTTAGTGTAATTGTAACTTTTAGACTCCTTCTGTCAACATTCTTTGTGATATGTGTATGTTTGTGGCCAATCCACTCAAATATGAGGAGTGAGGTTCTCCTGACAAAGATGATAAGAAGTTGGATATGAAATATTACAGTGTTTCTAAGATAAATGACACTCAGTCAGTTCAAAGTACAACACTAAAATTAGCTCATACCAGTTTATATTGTTTGACTTTGTCACATTAACTATTTTGAAAACATTTAGAAACAGTCACAGCATAAGGTAAAAGAAGAAGCTGTCAGTGGGAAAACTCTGTAAATGTCTTCATTGAGGGGCATCACCTCTTAAGTATGTACAAAGGAAGTGACTTATAGAAAGACAAAAGTGGCTTTTCAGAGGAAAAAAAGAAATTAACACTTTCTTCTGGTGTCAATGATTAGCTCAGAAAATATATGTGTATGTGTGTGTGTGTGTGTGTGTGTGTGTGT
>NW_004949100.1:3741443-3764587 GCF_000317375.1 Microtus ochrogaster | reverse complement strand
ATATATATATATATATATATATATATATATATATATATATATATATATGACTGGAAGAGCGGTGTCTGTATTGCTCTTCTGGTTTTGAATACGGTTATCTCTGCATCTGTGGCATTCCTGGCTTAGGTGTATATCCTAGTTTGCTTTCAGTTCCTGTAATAAAGACCATATTCTAAGCAACAAGGGGAGGAAGAAGTTTATGTGTTTCCACGTTCTGATCACAGTCCTCCACTAAACAAAGCTAAGGTGCTGCTCTAGTACAGCAGGCATCTGGTGGCAGGGACTGAAGTATAGCAAATGGAGAAATGCTTACTCATGGCTTGATCTATGTGTCTCACGCAACCTGCTTTTTTATACATCCCCAAACAGCTTTCCCAGGGAAGTCAGTGACCAAAGTGGGCAAAATCTTCTACATCAACCATTAATCAAGAAAATTTCCCACATATTTACTGACAGACCAATCTAATGGAGATTTTGTTTTTCATTTGAGGTATACCCTCTTCCTAGATTTCACAGATGACGCAAACTGGGCATAGTTGAAAATAATAATAATAACATAATAGTAATAAATGTAACTAGTAGAACATGCAGTCACATATGTTGGGTGTTTGCTGTCAGCACTTTGACAGAAGCATGAACGAACACTGAAGTTCTCATTAGCACCGTCTTTCCTTGTTCTTTGAGCACTTGTTTACCCAGATGTACTTTTCATTTTTCTCTCTCATACAAATCCTATCACTTCTTTCCCTCTTTAGTTCCCACTGTGATTCAGCGTGCTTTTCTAGAATACTTACTTGTCTCTTAATTCAATATCTTATTTGGTTTTATTTTCTTCTGACTATTTGTGCTACATAAAGTGTAGAAATATTTATGTAAAGTCAAAATATTTCTACTAAAATGAGCAAAAGTCATCTAAGTGACACAACTAAATGATTCATGACAACAACCATTTGAAGTTGTGAAAGAAAGGTGCGCAAGATAGCCATGGCTGTGAATATGAATGAAGGAAGCAAGACAGAGATGGACTTGTCATTTCAAGGACCAGAAAGAATGAATTGCTGGACTTTATAGATGGAGAATAATCAGTGAGTGAGTCATGATTCCATAACTGATTGGAGCCATTTCACGATTAAACTTGTGGTCAAGGTAAGATGCGTGTATTTTATTGTAAGTGCACGCAGAACACCTGCACATATCTGTTCAGGTAAGAGACATAGAGGAAATCACAACTTTAAAGGATCTCTCTGTCTGCACTGAAACACGATATTGAATTGTATGCCGCTGTCTATGTGGCAGTAAGAAAGTTACGACAAGATAAAGGAGCAGTGTGATTATAGAGAGCAGAGATGGATAAATCACTCTACATAAGAGGATGGATAAAATGCAGAGCTGGGTGTCACTAAATGAAACATTTTACCCTGCACTGCCGATGGTTCTTTTGCTTTTCATCTCTTTGATCCTCAGCATGATTGCGCCCTGCCATTCATGTCTCATGTTAATATCAGTGGAACAGTGACTTTCTTCTATCAAATCATGTCACATCAATTGCAAAAACTATACTCTTTCTAAAATTATTCAAAGTAGAAAGTAACTTATCTCCTTTAACTCAATTTCCTTTGTTCTGTTAACTCTTACAGATGTACAATTCCTCATTCTGTACTGTTCTATTTAACTAATTTTTTTTTTTGCAATAAACCCATTGTCTTTTATTCAAGGAAAGCTGTTGCCATTTTCTCTACTCTGGCATATTCTTCACTCTGTCTCTTCATCCTTGTCATGTTGCTGTGTAATATACGTCTCTGATATTGTTGATTGTTGCTAGACACTCATAAAGGTTTGCCTTGACAAGGTCTCTGCAATACAGAATGGGGTCACTGACTTCTTCTACTTCCTTTGTAATTGGATGCATCCTTTGTATGTGTGGTAGGTAATTGTTTAAATACACTTTATATTTAGAACAGTTTGTTTCACAGTAAAATTGCAAAGACAGAAGATGTTTTTTTCACACAGCCCTTGTTCCTACTTAGCACAGACTCAATTCTGTCACCAGGGCAGCACATTTATTAGAATTGATGAACCTACATTGACAGTTAATTATGAACTCAAAGTCATACATCACATAAAGATTCATTCCAAGTATTTAATAGCCTATGGATTTTGAAAAAATGTAATATATATTTACCATTACAGTATAGTAAAAAGGAATTTTCCTTTTCAAAACCCCTCTGCTCTCTGCCTCTTTTTCCCTTTCTGTCCCTAGCCCTAATCAATTAATGATCTTCATTTTTAATTCCTCCATGGTTTTGCCTCATGCATAATGTCATTTTGTTGAAATTATACTGAATAACGCCAATGATGGGTTAATGCACTTTGTAAAATCTATTTAAACTTCATATCTTTATTATCTGACACCTCATTTCCTTAAAACACACCATATTTTCTAACATCTAGGGGTATAACCATTTATTTATCATCTGTCATCTTTTCATTCCTTCTCTTTCTCTTTCTTCTCTCTCTATATATGTATTATATATAATGTATTAAATATAATTACATATATGTGTGTAAAATACATATTATTTGGCAATATATATTACATATCTATATGTATGTAAGTGACACACACATGTGTTTATATATGTATCCCTAGACCTGGAACTCAACAAATCATATGTGAATTCTGTCTATGTTGTTTTTCAGGAAAGCATGAAATGTATTAAAGAACTGTTTATTTGCGTGTATTCTGTTGTTGGCATGTCTATAACTTTTGATAAACTTTTATTTGAATTGCTTTTGCTGGCTAACACTTCTATTTTAGGAGTCCATTGCATATTTTAGATAGCATACAATCCATAGTTCTAGCCAGCAGTTTTTTGTTTTATTCTGTACTTTATCTTTTTCTTCTTTTCATTATGTATTTATTGAACAGAACATACTAATATCAATGACGTCCTGCTTGCTAAATATTTATTTTAGATGTCAATTCTTTGGTATTACAACTAATATATCTTAAATTATGGTTTTATCTACCATTCTATTTTAGCATTTTAAAATTATATATTTTTGTTTAACATTGAGTTAACATTTGAGATAGAGTTAGGTTTATGGAAAAAATGTCTGTCTTTCATGTAGATGTCTGGTTCTTGCACTCTTTGCTGAAAATACTACTTTTGTCCATTGTATTGATATTGTAAAAATGGAATTTTTTCTATGTTCATTCATCAAATTATTGCTTTGAAAAATTCAACTATAAAGTAATCTTAGACAGATTAAGACTTCTGAATCCAATTCCAGAGCCTTACTGCTGCTACACAAACTTCAAGTCAAACTGCAGATTCTAACATCAATTTTACCCTTATATTTTTCAGTGAGTGTTCTAAGGTCAATAAAGGATGCCAATGGTGAAAGTCTTTCTGTGAAAAAACTTGTTTAGGAAATATGGAGGATATGTTTACATCCTTAAACATGAAGACATTAATGAAAGACCACAAATATCCCAAATAATCAAAGAATCAAGACAACTTTATAATATGATAACAATTGTGAATTCACTTTTTGCCCATCAGTACATCTAAAAACACAAAACAAATATTACAGTTGGAAAAGTAAGAGACACCAACAGAACAGAAGTGGGGACTGATATTCTACAGTAAAGCAAGTATAAATTATCGTGGATGAAACTCTCACTAAAGAATCACCAGAGATGATTAAGAGCACACAGAAAACAGTTGGAGCAGGCATCGATAGAACTTCTATTCTCCAGGGGCTGATTATTTCCCCAGCTGTCATTAATAAAAATCCAGAACAAACAGGTGTTGAGTGGAAAAGCTGGCATGGGGTAAAGAAGATGGGAAATGAGGAAGACAAAAGCAAAATATCTGGCACTAGGAGGTCTTGCTTAAGTTGATGACTGAGACTAAGTAAGTTTATTAATAAGCACAGCATCATGCATACTATTTGCAAAGAAGAAAAAGGCAAAGGTCCTCAGAGAAATAAGCCACACATTAGACATATTTGTCAAAAGGAAGAATATGGGATAACTTAGACACAGTTGCCAAGTGACTGATAACCACAGCCCAAGGGGAAGACTAGGGCCCTCAGAAACTCGAACCATGACTCCTCTGAGGACAAAGCACTTGTTCTAGTCCTAGAAGAATCTTGCCAAGTCCACTCTTGCACAAGGAGACAAAACTAAACTCCCTTTGTTTGTCTTTATATTAGGGACTTGCAGAAAGTCTTGGGGACTGTCCGGCATCCAACATTGTTGTATACTCCTTTAAAGCACAAATTGGACATTCTCTAGGACAGATTATACATTAGGACACAAAACAATTCTTCAAACTGTTATGTGGATTGAAATTAGATTAAATATTTTACTACTAACAGTAATATGAAACTAGCGATAATAACTATAGAAAAAGCAGAAAACACAACTATGTTAATAATAATGTGATCTGTAATTACTAATAAATGAAGGAAAAAAATCAAAATGGAAAGAAAAAATGTTTTGGTGGTTCCTGCTCAAGGTCAGCAAGTCAAGTTGGAAAAAGGAAAGTAAGAATATACTCATGATTAAATGAGAGTTCATGATTAAATGAAGTCACATGCTTTCTTTCCTTAAATATTCAATTTTTCATGAGAAAAGGAAGCCTTTATTTGATTTGTTTTTGTTTTTGTTTTTTGAGACAGGGTTTTTCTGTAGCTTTGGTGCCTGTCCTGGAACTAGCTCTGTAGACCAGGCTGGTCTCGAACTCACAGAGATCCGCCTGCCTCTGCCTCCCGAGTGCTGGGATTAAAGGCGTACGCCACCACCGCCCGGCTGGAAGCATTTATTTGAAAGAGTGAAAGCAGGTCTAGTGTGGAGAGTGAATGGTGAGCTGTGATCTCCCATTGTTATAAACACAGTGAGTGTCACCCTTCTAAGTGACACAATTGGGAAGTATACAAATATAGTCAAATCTCAGTAAATTGCCCATCTAGCTCAGTGTTTCTTTATAACTGACATTCAGAAATGAATTCAAAGTGTTGATTTATGACAGAATCATGTTGTAATTATCAATTTATCAGAACCACTCCACAGTCAGAGAACTGATATTTGTTCCAAAACTATGGACTGCCTAGAAAGTTCCACATTAGTAATATTTGTAATGTGAATGCTATACTTAGTTTATTGATGCAGACAAAAAAAAAACCCAAAAAAACTTTTTGGAAAGCATGCTAAGTAGCACATCCTTTTAATTCCACCTCTTGAGAAACAGTAGCAGGCAGCTGAAGTTCTCTGTGATAGTAAAACTGACCTGCTCTACATAGTTAGCTCCAGACCACCTAAGACAACATAATGTGATTTTATTTGTTATAAACAAAACAAACACCCCATCTAAGAACAGTAACAGAAAATGGACGAACTAAACTACTTGAATACTAGATCTTCTGAAAATGTTCTCATGGGAAAAGACAGTGTGACTTACTTGATTTGAGAGAATGAAATAGCATAAATGCAGCAGCATTTCTTTTTATAGTTTTACTTATTATATTTATAGCAATGGGAAATCATAGCTCATCATCCGCTCTTCACACTAGGCATAGATGTCAGTTCAAATTCATTTATGTGTCTCAGATCTTATATAAATGAAACTCATTTTCTGAAACAAAATAATAGCTTAATATATATTAAGATACAGAAAATAATAGTTTTTATATTTCTTCTGATTCTATAATACACAATTAAAATGCTGAATAAGATTGCATCTGATTTTATCATATTTATTCTGAAAATCTACAGTGGTTATTTCTCAGAATTTCCAGGTGAAAGAAATCACACAGTGCATTATTTTATTGAATCTATTTGAAGGACATCATTCAAAAAAGGAGAAAGTTTTCTTTACAGAGCACGTAGAAAATATGGCGGCAAACAGTCAACTTCACGTCTTGTTTTTTGCTTGAGAGAAGAAACCATGGAAAAATCAAAGAACCCTAAGCAAATTTGTTGTCGTATGTCACAATTTTGGGGGTGACCTCTGTTGCCTTCCAGCCAATGTTGGATTTATAGTTAGTGTAATATGTCTTCATTTTTAAGTGAAATATTTTAAATTATCTATTTAGTACACTGATCTGATATTAGTGCATTAATCCAGAACCTGAAAAACAAATAAGTTTTGTTTTTATTATATGTGGACTCTAGATATTTTTTTAAATTATTTATTTATTATTTTATTATGTATACAGTGTTTTGTCTACATTTATCCCTGCAGGTCAGAAGGCATCATATCTTAGTATAGATGGTTATGAACCACCATGTGGTTGCTGGGAGTTGAACTCAGGACCTCTGGAGGAGCAGCCAGTGCTCTTAACCTTTGAGCCATTCTCCAGCCCTGGACTCTAGATTTTAACTTATATGTGTGACTACTTCTAGATGCATGTGTGCGTGGGCATATGTAGTATGTGCATGTGTGTGACTGTAGGCCATTAGGGAAGATGAGAGACTATGAGAGAAAAAGAAGATATCTTAAGGAAGGCAGGGTTTGTATATAAGAGAAAATAATAGAACATATGTGATATCAATGCAGATAATCGTCGATTTTGGAGGAGAAAGAGGATATGAAGGTGTGAGCATGGGAATCAGTAAAGAGAGATGAAAAGTAACGAAGCCTGGCTGCGTAAGTGGGAGAAAGCGCCATGAGAAAACTTATTAATTCACATACTAACTTTAAGCCAATCAAGTTTAAAAGTATTGTTAAAAAAAATGGGGCAATGGCCCTTTAATATGCACTGTGTCTTAAGAAGAAAGGGTTCTACTCTTGGGTTATATGATTTTGCCACTTTGGGATACTTTCTTCTGCTAGAACATTAGTTGAGTTGTAAAGGAAATTACAGACTACTTTTGAGAAGGTGAGGGGAGAAGAACTTTATTTCATGTGGACACTGACAGAATCAATAATGAATTTATTTCTAGCAAAGCGAGAGGGATTTAGACACAATAGATAAAAACATAATATTTGACTATTTTTACATGTTTTACCATAAAGCTAATTCACTTTAGCAGTGAAAGAAGTATCAATTTTCAAGTCAAACTGGATAAGTGCTAGGCTTTGCTGCAAGAGATATATTACTTTTTAATTTTGGATGTTTATTTGTAATTTATTAAATGTAATCATATGATGTGCTAATAACATAAGAATGCCATTTTCAGTGAAATATGCATCTTCTAAATTTTTTTAATATTGTTCTTTGAACTTTTTGTTGGTATTTGATTTCAGCATAAAATATGGGCTTTGACTAAGCTAATTTCTTCTTAGAACACAAGTCACTAGATCGCTGTGTTTGCAAGTTTTGATGAATCTATTACTAAAATATTTAAGTTCAGATTTCCAAAGTATTTACATATTAGTAAGGATTATAATAATCTTTGCTTTCCCAAGTAATCAGTCCACATTGTCTACAATTTTGTAATAACTTCTTTGAAAATTAATTATATTATTTTCAGAAAAATTTTCTGTCTAAAATAACCTCTTCTGTATCTTTTTCACATGATCTTAATGCATTGTGGAAAAGACAATTATCTAATCTTCATGTAAGTTTAAAGTTTGAATTGAAAACCTTACTATCAGAAGCCAATATAAATTCAGTGACTGAGTAAATACACTTGTATAAATCATTGTTTCAGTCCTATGTCTTCACTCCTTAACTTTTTGTCAGGGCTTCCTAAATCCTAAAATATTAAATATAGGATTGTCTCTTAAATATCCTCAATACTATCATATTAATACTTCAGCCATTACATTAATAAATTTACTATAGAACCAACTTAGAAGGAAGACCAGATGGAGTGATATTTCAGTAAACATTTGTATAAATATACATGGACAGATAGATGCATATGTGAAAAAATGCACAAATAATTTTCCCTATGTATTTATAATTCAATGTTAAAATCCTTGGATAAGTATACTAGGCATTTTTTCATTCAGGCATCTTCTGGAATAATAATTTTCAGAGCCTTTTTGATAGATCTCACAGGTTTTATTTTAGAATTCAAGGAAGTTTCCCTAAGTAATGGTGAGGTTACTAGATAAATTCTAGATTGTATGAGTGATTTATTTAGACCCTTGATGCTTAATTTCATGTGATTCCATTAAGAATATATTCTAAATCTCCCTCCTTATTCTGCTTAGTTAGAATAACATTTATGGTTCCAAAAGAAACTCCTATGGTATAAAGTTCTCTGAAATCTTATGGAGAATTTCTGTAGGAGTTTTAATTTATAGTTGCATCTTTGGTTGTCCATGTCAGAACTGTTGAATCTGGGTTCTAAACCAAGGCCATGTTGCCTTTATCAATCAATAAGAAGAAATGGGGCTCTTACTATATTGTTGTCATCTTCCTGAATTGAAGAAGAGTAAAACAAAACTAAAAATTATCGCCGGGCGGTGGTGGCGCACGCCTTTAATCGCAGCACTTGGGAGGCAGAGGCAGGCAGATCTCTGTGAGTTCGAGACCAGCCTGGTCTACAAGAGCTAGTTCCAGGACAGGCTCCAAAACCACAAAGAAACCCTGTCTCGAAAAACAAACAAACAAAAATATATAAAAAAAATTAAAAATTATCTAGCAGTGACTAAAGAGAATAAGAGAAGGAAAAACAACTCAAAGGAAAAGGGAAAAGTAAGAAGAATTTACAATCTCATAGATGAAAATATTAGACTAATTTCAGCACTCAGCAAAGGGAACAGAAGCAATTTGTGAAAGAACATGATAATTTTTATTCCTTGGAAAGTAAAAATAACTGATTGACTGAATGAATAAATATAAAATCTTCCAATACTTACAACAGAACTTATCTTTAGTATATTGAGTAATAAGTAGAGCTACTTTTGAACACTTCATTTTGTACCTGACAGAAGAAGAAAATGGAGGGAATTATTACATAATGGCAATTGTAGTCAACCTTTATACAGCAAGGAAGGAAAGGTGACACTTTCATCACAATTGAAAAAATAAAATATATCACTTATTGGGATTAATATGCTATGGCACCAGAAAAAAATGGGAGAAAGAGAAAATATTGTATGATAGAAGTTAACAATCTTGTTTTGACAACCTCTTTGAGAATATGGTCCCATTTCCAAGAAATGAATGACCACCTATGACCTATTCCGAGATTCCAAGAGAAATGGTAAAGTCTCTATGCTAACACTGAAAATCATCATTCAGTTCACCATTGGAATTCCAGAAGGATAAAAGTAGATAAATAAATATGTAAATAAAAGGAAAATAGTTCAAGCCATTTTGCTTAGTATCAATATGTCACACACACAAAAGTCATATATTGACCCTCTCTTCTAAAGGCAATGATAAAACGGAGATGAAATTTGTTAGTTGATGGAAATATTCTAAGATACTTTTTCTCATATATTTTGGTTTCTAACTGTTGTATAATCTCTAAGAAATTACTTCTTATAGATTATAAATACAAGCTTGCTATTTTATATACATATTTTTATACTTTCTGTCTTTGAACAGCTGTGTTTTTTTTCCCATGGTCAATCATTGATAAGTGTAGATAAATGTATAACTAAAAGTCATTTGTGGAGGTCTCTAATGTCCTAAGAGTCAAGTTCACATACTGATCATGAAAGGATATATGTATTTTAATAGCTACTACTCTGAGTTCTCTGTGCACTCCTCGCTAAACTTTAAAATTGGGTTATAAAATGAGTTGCTTTTCTCTTGGTGCGACAATCTATGCATATATGATTTGGTGTCCTCATATTTATCTTGTCTTTCTAATATCCATACTTACGTGGGGAGGCAGAGGCAGGTGGATCTCTGTGAGTTCAAGGCCATCCTGTTCAAGGAAAACCAGGACAGCCAAGAATACATAGAAGTAAGACTCTGTGTCAAAAACTGTTGTCTATTGGCATTTTGTTTTTTTGTTTTTTTCCCATGAATATAACTTTTATTTTTTAATATTAAAACGATGGGATTCACACAGAGTCTTGGATGGTGGGTCATATACATCAGTTTATTGAACTTTAGCATCTGATCACGGTTAGTTTTTCCAAAACTACTACCTTAACCATGGAGCTTCAAGAGTTTTCCCAACCCAAACTTGGATTTATTCAGCATTTTTACTTTTCTTTTTTTCTCTTCTTTTCTTTCTTCTTTTTTGGGGAAGGGTGTATGTTTGTTGCTTGGTTTTTTTTTGTTGTTGTTGTTGTTTTTTGACAGAGTTTTTCAGTGTAACAACACTAGCTATCGTTGAACTAGCTCTTTTAGACCAGGCTGGCCTTGAACTCCCAGAGATCTGCCTGCCTTTTCCACCCAAGTGCTGAGGTAAAAGTGATCTACCACTGCCTGGCACATTTTCACTTTTCTTAAGAGGAAATTGTGAAGAGGATAAATGGATTACCAAGCCTTTTTATGTCCTTCCCACCTCCTCTGAGTTGCTTGTATTCACATCTTGGGTCATGATTTCTTAAACCTTGATCTGTATCTTACAGACCAATTTGTGCTGCACATAGGATGTTTTGCATATCTGGTTGTTGTCTGATTTTCCAGAAACAAAGAAGAGAAGGAGCAAATAACCTTCAGTTGCCTTTACATTAACATAGTTTCAATCATAGTCTGCTACTTCTTGACCACAGAACACAATTTGCCCTGGGTAAGCCCATGCCAGGAAAGTTATTCAGAATGATTGTCTCCCAAACACCCTTCTGAAGTAGCTTGATTTTCTAAATGAATCTTTGTCATTCTGTAGATCAGCAAGTTCACTTAAAACACATGGCCCTTGAAACCATGAAATTTTGGTTCCTAAGTCTCTTTGTGACTAATATTCTCCAAATGTTTCTTATAATCAACATAATTGCAGTTTTTACAGAATGCCAATTTTTCTTGGAAAATTCTTCAAACACTTCTTCCTTGGCTCAATTTTTACCACCTTTCTTAAGTTACAGTTCTTTCTAACCACCATGGTATTTCAGGAGGATTGTATTTTGGTATTTAAATTATGTATAGGAAACAAATTTTTCTAAGGAAATTTGTGACATTATGATGGAAATACTTGCATTTGTTTCCAAATATTTGATTCATTCTCTAAATATTGATTAATTTTCTAAATTGTGATTCATTTACTAAACATAGCATAAGTCATAATAATTAAGATAGCAATCCATTTACTGCAGAGAGTGACTATCAAAAGAAAATGCAAATCTTTTTTAGGCAAAAATAAACTACACATATGACTAAATAAAAAATAACTAAGGGGAAAATAATACTAATAAACATTTGATGAAAGATATGAGACCCCATTTAGAAGTTTTTAAACCACCTTTAGAATTAGCAGTTTTATCTAGGAATGCATTTTTAAATTTATTTTTTTAGGAATAAACTAATTGCTGAAAAGATATTATAGTGAACTCTTTTATAATTTATTTGACAGGACAGATGTGACATATTATCTAATATTTCATATTCTTTTCAATAACCATGATAATTGGGCTTTAAAAATACTTATATGCTCACAAAGAAAAGGCAGTAAGGTTCCACTGGCTGTTTATGAGAGCTTCAATATGTACTTTATTTATGTCATTCTATTAAATAAGATGCAAAAGGATGATGCATTAGTACCAGGGAAATAGAATTATCTTTACTTTATTCCCAAACAAGACAAGCTGGAGATACTCCCTGAAGGAAAATGATTAAAAAACAATCTCTGTCAAATTAGTTTTAATAAAAACAAAAGCTTTAAAAATTTCAGGAATGTAGTAAGAATATATTATACACAAGGGTTCTACATGCATTAGGACTTCAAAGCATTCTTTTCTTCTATATCCTTTCTTAAAAGGCAGAAAACTGAAGAATAAATGCACTCCTGAGTATTATTCAAGAAGTATTTTTAGGTTAGACAATTATTACTGATGGATATTTACTTTTTATCTTAAACATATAATTTATGTTTATCCATTTGATTTTAGAGATATAGAATAAGTGCAATTATTACACTAAAATCCACCACATCAGATAAGATTGGTTTTATTTCCCATTTGTGGCTAATGAGCAGTTTCAATCTGATTTGAAAGCACTTCTGATTATCTTCTCTAGACAACATATCCAGATATGATCTAATGTGAAAAATGATATGTAAAAAACATCTAAAATGTTAGCTTTAAGATTAGTATCTTCATATCCTAAGCCACTGATTTCTTTGAGAAAATGTTAAACGGACTCTTAGAGAAGCTGAGATCAATATGATGCACTGATAATCTTTCCAGTCCCAGCCTGATCAATGAAAGTCCTAGCAAGATAAGGGACAAAGCCATGCTGTGGCCCCAGAAGAATTAGTCTGTTTCTTTCTCCTCATAGTAGTCATGGAATGGTGAACCATAAAATTCTGTCGGTATTAGGACAATGGTTTTCCTTTCTCTAAGTCTAGTGAAAGAAGAGACTGGAGCTAAACACCATTCCCACCATGAGTTTCTTGGCCGTCAACGACTCTATGACTCAGCTTTGGTAACCAAAGACCTGAGATAACACAGATGCTATACCTTCCTGTAGTTTATGCTTGGAACTTTCTCTGCTCACAAACAACTTGTACTTAGTGAATTGTTTTGGGAAAACCATTTTTTAAAAAAAATAATAGCCATTAAATGATCTGAATGCATATCACATTTTTTAGCTTAGTTTAATTTTAAATTTACTGAAACCAAAATATAATTACTTGATTTTCTTCATTTACTTTCCTCTTTTCAAACTTTTCCATGTAACTGATCACTCTTTCCCCCTTTCAAATTCATGACCATTTTTAATTAATTATATTCATGTACACATTATGTAATATATATATATGCATCCAGTACTAAATATATAAATAGAACCTGGTGGTTTTCTCTATATGATTTCAAGGTTGCTCTCTTGATGGACATTCAATTTGGGACATCTTAGTTGGGGAATGCTCACTATCCTACTCTGGACATTCCTTAGAAGTGCACAACTCTACATTGAGGCCCCCAATGATGTTTCCCACTTCCATGGTGCCATGTTTATTGATATCCTCTTTAGTCAGCTTTCAAAGCCATATTGATGAGACTTCGTGAGTATAGCTTTCCTGAGTTTTAGAGAAAAATCCAGTCTCACAGCATAAACCCTCTTTCTCTAACTCTTTCCGTCTTTCTGAGAGATGTTCCCTGAGCCTGAGGAGTAGCCATTGTGTTATAGATGGAGCTATTCCATCTAGTCAGAACAGGAACCCTGGTTCTGTGCATTGTGATCACTTATGGTTTTCTGAAATCATCTCTGGTTAATGCAAATACAAGTTTCTTGGATGAGGCATGAGAGCTACATTTATCTGTAGAATAAGGACAAATATTTAGAGTATGATTAGGAATTATTCTGGTTTACTTAACACACAGCAATAATTTTAATTAAAAGTTCCTTTAGTTTTTCATCATAAATCCTAATGTCATGGTTTTGGGAACAAGCCCATTTCTTAGCAACATTTTTGAAAAAAAAACATTGGGCAATATTTCTATTTATCCTGTGTTGCTGTAATTAAATACAATGTCATATATTAAATAAATCTAATATGCATTATTACCTTAAAAACCAAGAATCATATAGGTCCATAGCCTCCAATATATAATTGGTTTTCTGCCATATTTGCTGTGATCTTTCTTCACAGCAATTCATGTTGAGGATTGTCCCTAGATATGAGTTTTAAAAGGTGTTGCTCCACAGTGCACGTACCATAGTAGTTAGTTTTGGGAATCCAGTGAGTTCTAGCCCTCACAGACCTGGATTAGTAATCTAAACAGATGGCTGTTACAGAGTGAGTTCAAGACTGAGTGCTGCCTCAATGATAGGAACTCTCTCCTCTTTTGCTCTTCTCCCAAGGTGTTTTGTACAACTGTTTCTCTCCAGCTGAATTAATAATGTAAACAGATAGCTCTTACAGAGTGAGTTCAGAAGATTCTGGATAAAGAGTCTTTGCTTCCAGTTCTCTTAGCCTGGAAAGTTCCCTTTGTAATAAAGGTTCTAAGACATGGGGTGGTGATTTGCCTTGAAAGGTCAATACCATATATTTCCTTTGAGCAATTCTTATTGCTATTTCTGGTATCTTCAGCTGCATATGCTTCTTATACTAATAGGTATTCATAGTCTCTATTGGTTGGCAAATGAATTTAAACATAACTTTGAAAGGAAAATTGAAGACCAGAGAATTCAATACACATTGTATACTAAAACCATCTTTGAGGTACTCCTGCCCAGTTAAGTACATCTTTAGAATCTTTATAGTATTTAGGGGATTAAGTATATAAATCATCAAAACTTTACAAAATAATCACTTATTTCCCTTGCCTTTCTGTTCTGAAATCATTAAATATTTGTAATTAGGCCTTATTGATTTCATGTCCTTTTTTTGACATTTTACACGGCAAAACCATTTCAGTATTTTGAAGAATATTTTTGTTTTTATATTTGTTTTTTTTCTAAAATTTTTGAATTCTGGTCATCTATTGATCTAGTGATGAATGCAGTTAGCTGCTACATTTCATTAGAATTTTGAATTGGAAATTTGACCTCACTCACTTATGATATCTAATTTAAAATTGTAAGCAACCAATGAGTGTGTATTGGTTGAGTTTGTAACTATTACCTTGTCTCACTAGAAAAATTTTCATCTTTTTCTTTCGAGACAATAAGCATAGATCAGAGAGATCTTTAATCAGTTGTCTTGGCATCTAATATTATTCCTACTTTAAAAGACTGAGCTATTTTAGAGAATGCTATTTTCTTTCAAAGAATGACTTATCACTTCATCAATTGTTTCATGACTTTATTTTCCCCCTACAAGGTATTTAATAAAGGCAGTGAAGCCACCTTTCTTTAGTGAATAGTACCACAAATAGTGCAGTGCAATTAATTGAAATCATCTAAAGATCTCCCACGTATCCTGGTGGTCAGTCACTCGGAGTGTAAGTCAGTACTTCTCTCCTCCTCTTTTAAGTGTTATAGACATGATTTCATGGGATGGCTGGATCCTGGTTACTGTAGACAATTTTGTATATTACATAATGAAATAAGCAGCAAAATATTCCAACATTAAAAACCATCATTTTTAACTGGTCCAATGAATTTATTCAATCATTTTGGAAGGTCATACCAAACTACCCAGGCTCAGTCTTTCAGTACCTTTAGAGATTTCTTTGATGATGCTCTTTTACTTACTTAGAAATAGTTCTAGAGTAATACCACATTCTTGGTATCTTGGAAGGATGCTGAATTGTCTAATATGTTAGTGTATAGCTTTTGTTGTTCTTCAATTATAAGGTATCACTGAGACTTTGTTCCTTGCAGTAAATTTATATGATCAACTTATTCTTTCCCTGACACAGGATTATTTTCAGATACCTCTTAAAGTCTATATAACATATTAGTCCACAATATATTCACAAAGAAAAATTGGGGGGCAAATCTACACATATATGCATGCAATAAAAAGCCAATTTTGTCAATGGAACTCATAATTATCTATAAGTAGTATCGAATGGCTGAAATGTAAAAATAGAATCCCTCTGTATTATTTTGTTTTAGTAAAATATGAGATGTTATTTACTTAGACAAATTTACTAATTATTAAGACAATATGTATTTATTTCTGTAATATGTAGAGTTGCCCAAGAAATTTCTATTGAAATTAATTTTACTGATACTCCTAGTAAATAACCTAAAAAGAGATTTGAAGACATTTGCTATTCTTTAAACAGTGTGTTTCCTTCCCTGTGTCTTTCATGGTTGTTAGGTGGGCATCTAAAGAGAGCTTACTACACAGTTCTGAAGTTGTTTGCGATTAGAGCCAGGAACTTTTAAGCTCTTATATATAGAAAGCAAGGCACAAAGCTTTACAAGGTGCAAATCCCTGATGCACAAACAGCACTCGTTTTAAATTTGGTTCATAGCTGACATCATTGGAGCTAATAGAAAAATCTAGTGCAGAAGCCTCAAAATATGTGCCTACTGCTTTATTCATAAGATAGGAACATTGTCGTACTCAAAACTCTGATTATTTGAATTGCATAGAGATCACCATGTCATAAGCATTTGAAATCCTCTCTTAAAATGGATTGTTTCATTGTTCACATTTTCATTTTGTTTTGGTACTCTCCAAATTTCCATCAGCTCAATATTCTTAAGAAGTTATCTTTAGGGGATTTAAGAGTGAATACGGTTTGAAGGGCAAAAATCTGGACAAGGATATAACTCTACGTTTAAAATAACTTCTTATCTCAATTTTGCACAGATAATGGGGATGTATTATGACTCTTGGAATCCCAATCCTCCTCAAAGGAAGAGAATTAGAAGTTCCTTAAAAGACTTTTAATATTGGTCATATTAAATTTCCATTAATGTTAGAGTGACTGGGAGCGTTCAACATTATGGTATAAAATATTACCCACTGTGCAAATCATATTTCTCTGGAAATATTTAAGAATCTAATGCATACTTGATCTGTTTATATGCGATTAGTCTTACTCATGGGGTACAGAAATAGTAAAATAATGAAAAATCTTTGTAGGCTTAGGAAATTATTTAACAGAATGTGGAGATATATAAATATATATTCTAATTCACGGAGATACAGGGAAAACAATAAATGACTTCCAGAATGAAAAAGAGAGAAAAAGGAAGGACAAGAAGAGGGCAAAGGGGAGGCAGAACAAAATGGGGAAGTGGGAGGAAGGGCAAGGCTGAGAGGGCGGGAGATGAGGGGACAGAAAAGGAAAGGGAGATGGGGAGAAGATTGCCTTAACCCTAAGGCTATTGGTTCTCGCTTCTTTATCACTTTTTCATTGAACACAGGTCAACAATTACTATTGTGTGACTCATAACTCAATGAACAATCACAGGTAATGATTCTGTATTAATCATTCAGATGAAAACAGGGCTGAAATACTTAGTTTTCAGAATCGGAACAAGATTTGTCTGAGCTGTTGGAGATGCTATGTAAGGAAGGTCATGTTTGTTTTTCTTCCTATTGAAGGATTTGGTCTCAAAAGATGAAGAAAGCTTTGCCCATTCACCTGATTGAGCAATATTCCCATTAGTAGAGATATAATTGTGCATTGTTACACTTTTAATCTGAAGTTTTAGTATTTTCCCCTCGTAATAGGAAATGCAGGTATATTTAAATCCATATTGATATCAGGCAGCATACATATGTCTGGTATTATGATTTTGCACAAGATTTTAGAAACTCATGTGTGTCTCTCAGTTATCAATGACTAAGGGCAGAATTAAACTGCTCCCTGTTAACAACAGTGCATTTCATTGTGCTGGGTTTTCTTGGCTCCATTTTGTTAGTTTCACTGATGGATAAGTTGCTAACTCAAGCAAACGTTGAAGCCTACAGTGCTAGAAAATTTTCCTATATACAAAATGTACTTTCAAAGTACATTTTAAAATGCTATGTGATGATGAACAGAAAAATACTGAAAAATAACTATCAAAACAGCCCTAATCTAAATATATTTGAAAGACAAGGACACTATGGGGGAAAAATGCTAAGCGTACTAGATCCAGCAGGTGGCAGTCTTGTACTGTTCATCGTATTGTGAAAACTTCTTAGTATGTCTTAGATATTTGTCCTCCCTTTCTCTATACAGATATACACACGTACATTGTTTGATACATGCACATAAGCACATGTAATTAAATGTACTCCTTATGTAGCAATGCTGTACCACAAGAATTCTATTAGCTTCATTTGTTGTGAGGTGTAAAGAATTATTTTATTTCACCACGTAATTTAAAAAAAAAAATTCCAAAACCACAAACTGGATGTCTTGTAAACTTAGTACATGAAAATCATGTTTTATCCGTGACTCAGTAAAGGCTTAGAGCAAAATAATTTTCTCACAGTGAATTCATATTCAAATAGAAAGAAAATACTGTTTCTATGCACCTGTCATTTGATGACTTTGATTATCTTGGTGGTGGAACATAAAATACAAGCATTGAATGTAAAACATAGAAAGGTTATTGTAATGTTCAAATTCGCTGTTTGTGTGCAGTACAATACACTTTTATATTAATGTAAAGGCATGAATATGTACATTATACCTTACTTTAATATTCACATAACTGGATCTTCCTTAAATGAATTTAATTGAGAAATGATATTTAAGCAATATGAACACAGAGGAGTGGGGGATGAATTAAAATAAAACATAAAACAATAGCACAGAAAGTAAGAAGTTTGAAAAATGAAGATTATAGAAATAAACAGAAATAGAGTTTGACATAGTTTAAAAATACAAATGCTACTTGAGAAGCATTCTGCAGATGTGGAAAAGCACTTTAACAAAACAAAACATAATTTTTCTTCATTACACTATGGAACTCACTCATTCTCAAAACACTTTCTGTATCTTTTTCTCTTTAGGTGTATGAGTCAATATGATGCCAACTGTGGAGCACAGGGTTTTAATGTAAAAACAAGTCTGAAATCTGCTCTTTCCTGAAACATACTAGGGAGGTGACCTTGAGTCAGTGGCTTAACCTGTCTAGGAACTGGCAGCCTCTTGAGGCAATGAGGGCAATGCCACTTGGATTACAGTCCTTGTGGCAGATGTGTTCTTTCATCAAGCTTTGTTTTCAAGGAGAGATTTAGAATGCTAGGAAGGAAACTTAAAATTAAATTTTATATTCTTGCTCTCATAATCCTTTTCTAGTTCTGGTAATATAAAAAGGATATTTTTTTTCCTAAATGCATCTTGTTTTACCTTTTCTTAAGAAAACATGTACATTCATGCACTTCATGTAAAAGTATAGCTTTTGAAACACCAGTCTCAACAATAAAAAAAAAAAAACCAGCAGGCTTTTTGCTGTTAAAAGGGAAAACCGAAAAAAAGAAAATAAAATTGGTTCACATTGTTTCAGTTTTGTTCTTGTGAAGCTAAGGTTTTGGAGAAATCTGACATATACTGCATTTTCTCTCAACTTGGACATGCTTCAAACATAATTAACAATGTTTCCTGGGCTGATTACATTCTAGAGACTTTATAGTTGCAGGTGTGTGTCTTTAACAAATATTTCTTTTAAATACATGCCTACGATATCTTCTGCATCCAACTATAAACTAAACTATTTGGGAGGTGACATAAATACCAATCAAGGAATATGTGATGACATTGTCCCAGAAAGGCTGCCACCATAGAAAGTCACTGGGACTCTGAGCAACTCAATAAAAGTGCAAAGAAAGAAAAATTATAATAAAAAGACCCAAGAGCCATAGGTATTGATCATGGAAGAAACACTCCTAAATTTAACTTCTCACATTTTTATGATAAAAAGAGAAGTAAACAAAACATTTAGTTGTACAAACTTTAAACACATTGTATAATATAAAATTTAGTTCAATGGAAATTAAACTGCATCACTTTGAGGTTTAGAAGCAAATTAGAAGCTCTCAGCATCTATTTTGTGTATAAGTGCATGTGAATTATATATATTTTACTAGGCCCTTTTCTGTCTACTACTGTTGAAATGTATTTGTGGATAAGAAAAACTAAAGAAAATCTTTAAAGCTCATCGCAATGGGGTCTGGCATCCTTTATGTTTCATAATATGTAATATGTGTGTTTGTGTGTATTACCATTGGATATAAAATGTAACACTTAACTTCAAATAGAATATGAAGTTAAAATGTGTTATTTTATGCATTAGGCTAATTTGAATAAGCAAAATTCCATAAAATATCTTTCATCAATTTTGTTAGCTTCCAAATAAAAACATAATACTTAGTAATTAAGTCTTTAGGTATTTCTCATTTTTAGTATAGTTAAACAAACATGGAAATACTTTATGGTATTCCACTTATTCTTTTCTAAGTAATGAACTTCAGATATAACTTAGATAAAACTTATCTTTATGTTGGAGATTCTAAATTACACATGAAATCAAAGTTACCATTTTTAATGTAGTATCTTCTCAATTTTCACATACTTTGTAGTATATGTTGAGTATATTTCTTGTTTCTACTCTCCTACCTCCCTTTTCAAACACTTCACCATATTAGTCTCCATTTCTCCTTAGACAATATTATTTCCATTTCCATAACACACACAGACATAGACACACAGACACACAGACACACACACACACACACACACACACACACACACACACACACACACAGCAATTTTATTTTAAAAAAAAAACTTGAAGGTATAAACACCTTTCCTGTTTTGGGTTTGGGTTTCTTTCTTTATTTTTTTAGACTAGGTTCATCTGTGTAGTTCTGGCTGTCGTGGAACTTACTCTGAAGACTAGGCTGTCACCAGACTTATAGAGATCTTTCTGCCTCTGTCTTCAAAGTGTTTATAATAGTGAGCATTGTGCATACATTTTCCTTTTGCTATCTAGTGTAAATAACTTCCTATTGCTGAGACTGTAAAATATGTAAGAGTGGATATAACTTTCCATTTTATGTGTGGAAAACGGAAGGTCTTTTTAAATACAGATTCCCCACTTTGATATTACTGTGTTCCATGCAAAAGCACCTCAGAGTCGAACTGCAATCCAGGACTGAGGGTATTTCAAAGTCATCTGTGATGATGAGGGCATTTCAAAGTCATCTGTGATGAGGGTATTTCAAAGTCATCTGTGAATGATTACTGGGACATTATCATGTGCATTTCTTGCAACCAAATTTTTCTTTTTTAAACTTTTATGACAATCATTTTTTTATTTTACATTCCAATCCCATTTGCCTCTCCCTCTTTTCCTCCCACTTTCCTTCTTTCCTCTCCACCCCAGCTCCCATCCAATCCTCAGAGAGGGTGAAGCCTCCTATGGGGAGTCAACAAAAGCTGCCCCATCACCTGTTGCTGGACCAACGCTCTCCTCCTTATATGTTGGCTGAGCAAGGTATCCCTAAGAAATTTCAAAGCCTTTAGTTTTAATGCCTTATCCATGAGAATGTTCTTAATCGAAGAGTAGTAAAATTCAAGTCATTTTAGTAGTGTTTATTCTTGTCTACTGTTCCTTAAGTAATGCTACAGTGTTTGTTTATTTGTTTTATGGTATTTTTATAGGTATTGAATTAATTTCAAAAAGCATAGCATTAACTAAGCATTCAGAGCTTCAAGCAATTAGGTTAAGGTTAATGTTGGCTTGTATTTCAATTTAGTAAAATATACCAACTACATTCTTTAGAATAAAATGAATTTTTTAGATAATGATGCTGGTAAAACCAAATATCTTTTTATGCATGTTTATGTACTGATACTATAGTTTTTTTTGTGTGTGTGTATGTGTATGAAACTGTAGTCCTATTTATATCTCACTGCCTGAAAATCAACTCAAAACAGTTTAAAGATGTCAGTTTAAGACCTGAAACTCTGATATTCCCAGAGGAAAATGTAGTGAAATGTTTCAAGATCTATAATTAACCAGACTTTCCCAGTAGGTATCTAGTCACTTAGGAATTAAGTTCCATTTTTGACAAAATGGATCTTGTGAAATTTCAAAAATATTCAGAAACAAAATAGTTAACTGGGTCGAGTGATGACAAATATACTGGAAAACTAAAATCCTTATCCATCTGACAAGTTATCCATCTAACCCAGGGTAATATCTAGAATACACAAGAAAATCAACAATTCTGAACTGGCAATCTTCTTTGACCCGATTGGTGCCAAGCCCAATTGTCATCACAGAGGCTTTATCCAGCACTGATGGAAACAGATACAGACCCACAGTGAAACAATGGGCAGAATTCAGAGAATCCTCCACAAAAGGGGTAGGGGTATTTTAGGAGTCAGAGGGGTCAAGGACAGCACAGGTCAACTAACCTGGGCTCCCAGGGGCTCCCAGAGGCTGAACCTACAGCCAGGGAGCCTGCATGGGACTAACCTAGGCACTCTGTATATATGTTACAGTTGTGTAGCTTGATCCTCTTGTGAGATGCCTAACAATATGAAGAGGGCCTGTCTCTGACTCTTGAACTGTCTTTAGGGACCCTATTCCTCATGCTGGGTCATCTTGCCCAGTCTTAATAAATGGAAAGGTGCTTAGTCTAATGCAACTTAATATGCCATTTTGTTGATACTCATGGGAGGCCTGACCTTTCTTTCTTGTGCAGAAACGGAGCTGGATTGCAAGGAGATAAAGGAGGGAAAACTGTGGCAGGAATGTAGAATAAATAAATAAGTTTATTTATTTAAAAACAAATAATAAATCAAACAATTCAAACAATAAATATAATGTAGTGTACAGAGCTGAAAATATAAAGTGCTAAGGACTAATGAAACATGAAAACATTTCAACTCAATTCGCCAACCAAGAAATGTAAATTGAAATTATGTGAACATTCATTCATACATCGGTCAGTATGGGAGTCCTTAAGAAAAAGGAGAACAGGAGTTCATGGGATGGCTCAAGTGTTGAGAGCATTGTAGTTCTTTAAGAGGACCCAGGTTCAGATCCTCAAACCTACATGACAATGAACAAACACTATTGACATATATTATTTTTTGAGAAACTATAATACTTTATTCTATAGTGGATAATTAAATTTGTATTCCCATCATATATATATATATATATACATATATATATATATCCCTGTCAACATAATAACCAACACTTATTTACTGCTTCCATTATAAATTGATTTACTGATGGTTGTATGTTTGATAAAAATTAAAGCTATCAAGTTTCCATGTCTTTATCAAACAAATTTTCCATCCTCTTTTTAAAAAGTCATAAAATCTAATTTGTTATTCTCATACACACTTGAGCCATGTTCTGAAATATGGTTGACACACCAGTGCTCACATCCCTAAAAAGCAGACTCCGTCTTCAGCAGCTCTCATAGATATTGCCAGCTTCTCATCTAATCTCCTTGGTGCCAGGCTCCTGTCTACACAATTGGAGTGCGTTTAGCTTGTAGAGATCTTGAGCATGCGCTTATGACTACTGTGAGTTCACAGGTACAACTGCCCCACCTTGTCTGGAAAGCACCGTTGTCATGTCAACAAAAATTTCTTGCTTTCATTCACAACCTCAGGCTCATGCAATCTTTCTGCCCCCTCCTCTGCAATGAACGCTGAGCTTTAGGAGGAAGGTTGTGGGATGTAGATATCTGAGGA
>NW_004949100.1:3715709-3741008 GCF_000317375.1 Microtus ochrogaster | reverse complement strand
GCCTGCCTCTACCTCCCAAGTGCTGGGATTAAAGGCGTGTGCCACTCATGTTTTCTTAATAGTAGACTAATACCTTAGCACACAATCCCTACACACACAAAGTACTACATGTTCATTATCTATGTATTCATTGATGGACATCTAGGCTGTTTCCACTTCCAGATTCTTTTGAGTAGAGCAGCAGCAAATATTAATCAGTAGATCTTTCTATAGTAGGAGATGGAGTCTTTGGGGCATAAGGCCAAAAGTGGTGGAGTTGCGTGCAGTGATAGATCTCTTTTGGACTTTTCGAGGAACTTCCAAACAAATTTTCATGGTAACTGCACCAGTTTGTACCCTGTAGTAAACTTTCCCCTTTCCTCATATCCATGGTAGAATATGCAAAGAATTCTTCTTCTTAAAAAAAAGTAGACATATTGTAAGAAATATTCCTCCCAGATCTTTAAGGCTCATTGTTTTATGCACCGTCCCATCCATGGGCTTCTATGGAAAGAAAGAAGTAAATCTTCCTTACTAAGTCACCTTACATGTCTCACAGTTCAGTCTACAGGCTTCATATCCCACCCCTTGTCAGTTATCATTAAAAGAGAACCTTAAGGTTTGCAACTGAACTATCAGTTATTTGGACACATGGATTTCTAATATTTAATCTATAGATGGGGCAACATAAAGTCTGTGCGTGGTGGAGAAAGCAGATGTTTAGGAGGTCAATTTCAGCACTGTTCATCAACGAAGTATAAGACCAAAATGCACTCCTAGTTCTGATCCTGTATTGGATAAAACTCTGCTAAATTCAGAAGTCTCCTGAACATAACAGTTTTCTACCCTACAGTTTGGCTAAGTAAGAAAGCAGAGCCATGCAACGTGAAAATGTGAAGTAAAAGGCAAGTATATCTGAATCTGCAATCAACGTGGAAAAAAATAATGAAAGTTAAATGTCTCCAAATGGAAGGATTTGAAATGACCATGACTAAATGGAAGTTAGCATTTCCTAATCAGTCCTGAGATTGTTGAATACTTGATTTAAAAATGATTGACTTCAGGATTTGCAGCACCGTCAGATAAATTCAGTCATTAGAGTGTTATTATTGCATTCTAGATTATTAATTCACCGTTTAACATAACTTTAATGCTTTCTCTTCATTTGTCAGTTATTAGCTTTTGCCCTAGGATGAATTTTAATTACTTTTACTCTTTTGTCATTATATGTGATTTGCTAGGTCACTCTGCCACTTCAAAAATCATTTGATGATTAGGCAGTAATGATGCTGAGACTTGATGAGTGTAGCTTTTGACATTACTAGGTGTAGACAGAGCAGGCTGTAATTTTATATAGGAATTTATATAAATACATGTATAATGAATATATGTGTGTATATATGTGTGTGTGTGTAAACATATACATTCATGTACGTAATGAAAAAAAGGGTAAGAATTTGAAGACATCGAGGAAGGCTATATTGGACAGTTTGGAGGAAGAAAAAGAAAGGGAGAAACAGTATAATGATATTATAATCTCAAAAAAATAAATTCTAAAAATCAAATGACCAAGGCATCCCTCCTAAGAGAAAGTGCCACATAGGAAGCCGTACCCTCTCTGAGGAGTGGATGTGGGAGGAGATGGAGGGTTTGAGAGGAGGGGAGGGAATGGGAACTGGGAACGGTATGTAAAATGAGAAAATATTGTATTTTTAAGTAGTAATAAGTAAATTAAAAAAAACAAATGATAGGAAATTACTTACTCTGAAAAACTTAGCAATTATTTTGTGTGACATTATTTGTATATAGTTACAAACATGGGAAATATTTTATTTTCTTATATTTTCACATATGATGTTACCAAAAGAAATCATCACATTATATTTGTAGATTATATATTTTATGCTGAGAGTGCTATTTCTTTCAAACAAGTAGTAGCAGACAATTCACCACACTAACATTTAATCTCTCACAATTATAATAAGAATATTAAAATATTTACTTATTGAATTTTGCATTTATATTCATGAATACAAGTAATATGTAATAGAGATAATTACAAGAATTCCTTCATTGTGGCTTATGGATTATTGCAAATATTGTGTTTAAGTACATTAATACAAGTAGAAACTTTGTTCATATATATCAATATATATACATTATATACAACTTGCTTAGTTTATTTTTTTGAGAAATAACTCTATACCTCTTAGATATCATCACTCTTGCTATATAACAAGTTATTTTTAATGGCGTTTTGTCATAAGAATACATTTATTAATGATAAAACAAGTTTTTTCAATGAGTTATATGCAATTCAGATGCAATTTTTGACATTTTTTGTTTCTTTGTAAGGTTTATGCTTCCTTTGTGTAGTTCCTCTTAGGAGGCTCTTGGTATGTCCGCGTAGCAACATTATCCTTGAAATCAAGGACACTTACCTAGTTTCTCACCATCTATGGGGGCATCAAAGGAAGAAATTTCCTTTCTATCTAATATGTAAATAGCTTTTGCCCTTAGTATGTCCCGTAGTAGTAAGGCCTTGAGACATAGTATGTGAATGTGATAATCAAGGCAAAGCTCCTAATTATTTTAAGGATCAATTGAATGTTAAGAAGTGATCTCTGTAATTGTTACCACTGCCAGTATTCAATGTGGGGGTCTGCTTAAGAAATGGAGTCATTCTGTGTTTTATACCCGGATTCTGATTGTCATTGATGGGCCTTAAGACATTATATATATTTTCTCTTTTTTGGCTCTGGATCAGCTCTTCAAATGCCCATGAATTCATTCCGAGACAGAGTGCTGAAGAAAGCTTCATTACTGCTGGATAAAAATGCAAAACCATCATTCATTTTTTAATTTAGGCTCTGCTTAACGTGTTGGAGGTTGTAATCAATTACATTAACACATGATGCAATTTGACTCATTTGAGCAATTTCAATCAGGATTTCTTCCTCATCATAGTGCTGAGCCTGCTATATTGAAAGAAAATAATGACCCTTTGATTACAACAAGGGATGTTGTCTTTCGTGATTTTCCTGGACCTTTTGGCAGCTCTTGATGTAGTTAATCATGGCATTTTATTGGCTGCTTGATAGATTCAGAAAAAATTTTTCTCAAATAAAAGTAATGCCAGTTCCAAGTGTTATCTCTCAGTGATCTATTTAAATGTGTATTCAGCAAAGTTGTTTACCTGCTACCTACGATTCTAGAACACCGAAATGTTTTTTTTTACTCAGGTTTTATGTTTGTTTGCTCTCTCCAGATACACTTACTTGTAGTGCCATGATTTTAAGGACACAACAGTTTTTGCAATGAAAATGTTGAAGCACTAGGAGAACAATGCCTGATATCCTAGAAGTCAGGAAATTATTAGTGGGATCTCATAGGTAAATGTGACCCAGTTGACTGAGAGAGTTCATAACGTCATTTTCAATTGTACCGCTGTTCAGGCTTAATTGCATTGGTGTAGGTACAGATAGAAAGCATCTGGGATATGCCTTATTTTTTGGATTGCACACATTCAAAAACAACAACAAAAGATCCTTCTTTCTCGTGTGGGGAACTATATAGTATGGAATTCTCATTGCATGTCGCAATAGTGTGAACTGGAGAACATGGACACTTTTACAATACATCTATTTTAAGAACTTGACTTTAGTTAATAGATTCTGTTTGCTTGTTCAATTTGTTTATTTCTGTGCTGAAGATGATTCACAAAACTCAATCTCTGAGTCTGAAATGGCAATAATATTCACTGTGTGATTGTTACACAGCCTGAGAGGGTGAACTAGGAACTCATGCCTTCATTTACTTAGTACAAATTTTGTGGAAATGACATATTCATTAAAAACATAAACTTTTATACTTTAGGTTATTTATGGATAATTATCCTAAATTGAAGATTAAATGACTTTGATTTCACATGTTTATCTGAATAAGGAATCTTGTACAAGTTTAATATTGGTCACATTTTTAGCTATAATAATACTAGAGTAAATTACTGTGTATTTTATATGCTTCATATCATATGCAAGTACTAACCTAACTTTAATATCTCAGGATATTTGCTTCTCAACTTAAAATATGTAGCGCTTACTTTCTTTGGTGTTTATTACAAATTGTCTTACTTGCTGTGGTGTTTTTACTGCCTGGACATTAGCACTTACTCCTTGAGTGTTTGACTTTTCAACTCTTAAACATGAGTCTTTGTAAGCTGCTATCCTTTCCTTCCCTCTTTTCATCTTCTTCTGAATGTATTAGAAGATAAATTCACAAAAGCACTCAATATACAGCTTATCTATGTCCTTCCCTTCTTTTTTTTATACTTATTTATTTATTATATATACAATGTTCTGCCTGTGTGTATGCCTGCAGGCCAGAAGAGGGCACCAGACCTCATTACAGATGGTTGTGAGCCACCATGTGGTTGCTGGGAATTGAACTCAGGACCTTTGGAAGAGCAGGCAATGCTCTTAACCACTGAGCCATCTCTCCAGCCCTGTCCTTCCCTTCTTATTTTCCCTCCACAGCTCACTTGGCCGTCAACAGATACCCAAGGAAAACACAGGAGTGGTAAAACATGAGGGATTCTTTTTTTTCACTTTTGTCACCTTAACTTTGTGATTTGGACCTTACTGTATTTCACTTCTAATTTCCTAAGTGTCTTATCACCAGTGTATTATACGTTATAAAATTTATTTAAGTTTTTACTGAAGTTTATTTAAATTTTCAACATTAGTAACTGTAGAACTCCGTCTGTTGATAGTTGCGTGATAAATTAGTGGTGTAATTCATGTTTAGAAATTGATAATAAGAGAAGTTGGCATTAATTTCTTTGGGCTGCAAGATATGTGAGATGGTAAAGTTTCTCATAATTAAGCTATCTATAAAAGTTACCAATATTTTAAATTATTCTAAGTATACTCTTCTTAAATAGTTGTGGAGATTAAAAGGATATAATATAAAAGAACCACATCAAAAATTTTAATAACTTTAACATACTAATTATGTACAATAATGTTTTATTGCTGTATAAAATTTATAACCTTAATTTGGCCATTATTGTTTAAATAGGCAAAGGTTGGTTATATTACTTTAAATATCTAAAAAAATCTTGGTTTTTAAGAAATCCATGCTCTCTTGCAAGTTATTTAAATTTTTCTAGAGTTATTCTTTTCACTGACAAAATAAAAACATTTTTAAAATTAATAAAATTTCTAATCAGTTTGGGACTGATTAGATAGCATAGGTAGGACCTTGGGAGTAGAATACATTAAATGGAAATTTGTTTATGCTCAGACTATTCATTATAATCACACTTTATTTTGCCTGGTAGGAGATAATGAGAAAGTTTTCAGGCTGTATTAGGGGAAATTGCTCACGGATTCTACTTACCAGTATTATAAACACTTAAACTCAGACAAGTGTGGTGGTGTAAGATGCCATAAAAATGGCATGCGTTATGTCCATATACAGTTAAGAATGACCACTCAGCTTCAAGATCATTTTTATGTACTATAGTCTGAAATGACGGTTATGCCCAGGAAGTAAGAGTAGAACTTGCAGAATTGACCATATCACCATAATGTGAACAAGTACTGTCCACAGATCATTTTTGTAGATTGATTTTTTTCAGCTAATGGAAATACAGCAGGGCAAGTTATATAACACTGGAAGAAAGAAGCCCTCTTCTCAAAACATGACCTCAAACACTCCTGTCATATAGCCTTATTATCACTCTGGTCTTTTTTTTGTTTTTAACTGTATTAGGTATTACTTTTACTGCCTGGGTTGGGTGGTTATTTTTAGGGTTTTTTTTGTTGTTGTTTTGTTTTTTTTGTTTTGATTTGTTTTTTGTTTTTCAAGTCAAGATTTTTCTGCAGCTTTGGAGATTATCCTGGAACTAGTTCTTGTAGGTCAGGCTGGCCTTACCCTCACAGAGATCCACCTGCCTCTGGTGCCAGAGCGCTGAGCTTAAAGGCATGTGCTTGGCCTTGCCTGGGATTTTAGAATTTTTTATTTTTGTGTTTCTTGTCATATTTCTAAACTACAATGATTTTCACATTAAACTACACTTTAATATTCATCTTAATTTCCTAAATATAAGATCCTAAAATATAAGATCTCTGTAACTGAAGCACAATTAGTCATTATCTACCTGTCTTTCCAACATCTCTTTACTCAGATATCCACCCACATATTCTCTTTTTATTTATCTACTTATCATTCCTAAACCTATACAGAGATTTTGATGTTTCTACACTGTAGTGAAATATTCCTATAAAAGTGTAACCAAATAAAATAAAATAAATAGCAATAAAATGAATGTACTCATTTCAAAAGCATATTTTTTTTCTTTAAGGAAAAAAGGATCAAACACCAAACGTTACATCAAGAATCACTCCAGCATTAAACTAAACTATATTTTAGTTTACTTTAGAAATTGAATGTTCAGTCTCATAACAGGTATTTGTACAGATCTGCCTCGATTGAACTTCCGTTTTCTTAGCCTACATTTTGCTTACAAGATGACCACAGTGTTTTGAAAACTAAGCAATGAAACTCGAGCCATAGCTTGTAAAAATTGTTTCCTCTTTAATGTTAGACGAGTTAACATGTTTTTGATAACATTCCATGTGTATTATATTGGACAAGAACTACTTTTGTCCAATTTGCAATGTAAGTCCCAATTTCCCACATGATCACATGAGCTGCTGCCTTGTTGTATCTCATGAAACTATTCTGACTACCAGTTACATCAAATTGCAGTTTGTGCAATCTTTGATTTCACTACCTCTCTCTTAGTCCCTGGGTAAATCTCTGTCTTTGAGAAGCCGTTCTCATATAATCACAACAGATTAAGTAGAACACATGTAAAATAAGTACAATTCTTCAATTGATAATTCTTCTCTTACTTTTTTTCTAATTATTTTTATCTAATTTTATAAAAGCCCATCCATTTGAATCATATATTTTGTTCACAGCTTCATTAAAGTGATCATTTGTTCCACCTAATATTGCCTTTTTCAGTTTGTCTCAATGCGTTTTAGTAACCATCAATGGCAATTCCAATTAAGTATTTAGAAACTATGAGATGATAATTCCTTTATAAACTAAACTCAAAGGGAAATGGAAAACGAATGCATAGAGTATTGAGTTAATGTCAAATATTTAAGCCAGATACAATTTTATTTATTTTGCAAGAATATTTTAGAGCTATTCTGGAAACAAGTTTTCCAGAATAACAAGTTCAATTTGAAGCAAACAAGAAGCTAGCTCATACAACAAAACATCCTCTAATGAACGACTAAAACATGTGAATTCGTCCTAGATGCCAGGAGCAATAACCATCACAGTGACTGATAGTCTCAGAAGATACTGAGAAACAGGTGAATTCATTCTAGACACCAAGACCAAAACCATCACAATGACTGATAGTCTCAGAAGATACTAAGAAGCATGTGAATTCGTCCTAGACAACAGGAACAATAAACCATCACAGAGACTGTTAGTCTCAGAAAATACTGAAATAGGAACTCATTCACACTTTGATCATGAACACTGGAATAGTAACACCTTTTCTAAAAGAATTTCCTGCCGTGAAGAGAAATCTTACATTAACTGATAATATGGTGCATTTCTGTGTTAAATAATACTTTAGAAAAAGATTAATATGAAAAATTAACTTAAAAATATGGTAATCATTCTGTCATTTAAGTCAATTTAAGAATATTTATGCAATTGTTTTGTAATTTATACTGCTATGGTTAATTATTTATGCAATATATTTACAATGCCAATATACACTGTATTCATTTTTAAAACCAGATTATATACCTATATGTTTTGTTTTCCAAAGAGATATTACCTATAGTACTTTCATTAATATAATTGATTACAATAGAATTTATTTATAGCTTTAATAAAATTAAACATTTTTCAAACTATGACCAGTTATTTTAATTATAGTTCTTGGCTTGATATAGCTATGTGTCTTGCTTCATAAGGCTTTTGTATAAAAGGAAACACTTTCCTGAAACCATTCATTAATCTAGATTAAGGAATTCAAAATACGATTTTGCAAAGGGTTCATTAATGTATATCATTAATGTATATCCTAATTTGTTAGCTGTTTTTCAAATTGTAAACCATATTTATACAAGTTAAGATTATAAAACTTGCGTTTTCAACATGTTTTATCTAGAGTAGTGGTGAAATTGATCAATAAAAACTTTGCTAATATTAACTGAGAGAATATATAATATTGATATCCTAGAGATATATGCTAAGTAATAGCATTGAGGATGCTAAGAGATGGCCCACAAATTAGGAATGAGAAAGTATTCTTGCTATGCACAGTTATAGGGATTTCTGCTTTCACCAAATTCCCCAGAAGATGTCAATGCAAGTCTAACAAAATTATACTTCAAACTGGAAACAACCTGAATCATTGAAAATCTCAGGGGACATTCATGTTTGTTCCAAATAACATCATAGTATGTGTATGCAGATAAGAATTTTTAGGCAAAACAAAATAGCTTAAGCAATTATTTACAAGTTAGAAGATACAGAGAAAGTGACATTGTCAAATAACTAAAATCACATTTCATATATAAAAGTATATTAAAATAAATCTGTAACTATCTTTCTTCATTTAAAATATCCTCAGTTTTCAGTAGTGTTTAAAGAACTTCTAAGAAAAATATTTGAAAAATTAATATTAAAAATGACTTATACTTCAAAATATTTACAAACATTATATTTTATTATTTATGCTATCTTACTTATGTAAATGTATTTTTTTAAAAAAAAGTCTAGTGTTTTACTGTATAATTTGTACGTCAGCACTGCACAATCTTGGAATGCTTCACATAATATAATATAGTCATGGATATGTTTGTGCAACTCTTCTCCCTCACTGAATTTTTTCTAAAAAATACATTGTTATATCATTTGTCCTAAAATTATTTGCAGAATTTAGTAAGGAACTTATCTTATAAAAAATTTAATGTAGTCAAAAGCAGGGGATTCAGATTTATGGAGTGTGGATATCACACAACTTCTAAACTAATTTACCATAAAACATATTCATATGTCTGTATCAAAGCAGTTTTTCTCTAGATGAGCACAAGTGTCATTAGAAAAATTAACAGTATTATGTATTTGACTGTGAATATATTTTGAATTTAACAGGAAGAAAAATATTATAAAATCACAAAATATATTTAGAAAATCTTTTGATAGGCAATTTTGTCTATATAATCTGCTTTTTCATTTCTCAGCTGCTTTGGGTATTGTGGTGGTTGATGTTAAAATTAATCATCATTCATGTATGTATTCATCTTTACAATCTATTAATATTTTCCATTCTAAAATGCAATATATGGAAAGATGAATTTTTGTTAATCACAGTCTATATTTTTTCAGAGGGCATATGTTAGTCTGCTTTATATACTTTATTTAATAAAATTTACTTTATTGCAACTTTGATATTTCCTATAACACATATTAATTTAGATAGTGATGGAGTTTTTAATTTTACTTATTGATTACATATTTTTATTCTTTGTATTTTATATATGTATTCCTAATTCAAAGAGTAACTTAATGTTTTGAAACATAAAACTTTTTAGTAAATGAAACAACAAACACATAGAATTGAAGTTTCAGTATATCTTGGTCTGCAAATCTAGATAATATAGTACCTATGGAAACTTCAATAAAACCTAGTGCAGTGGGAGATTGTGTTCAGTAAAAATGTGATCATAAAAAAAAACTGTTCATAAAAACACGAGCTCACTATTATTGCAAAAGAGTTCCCCGTGAGTATATTTATTATAAAATATAATTGATTTCTTTCCATCACATCATTACTTATAAAAATTACCCAGATAAATAAGTGAACCATAAGTAAATGATAAGGATCAACTTTATGGACAGCAAAACACTTGGCATAGCAATGCTTTTAGAACAGTGAACTATGAAAACCATGGCTGTTACTACCTTCAAAATTGTCTATATCCATATCTTCCACCTTTATGGTGTTCTTGAGAATACTTAGAATAAAATTTATATATTCACATATACAGATAAAAATACTGAGCATAATTCCTTAAAAATTTGAGGCAATGTATATCAATATGACAAATTGTAATCCAGAACATTAATTATAAGATAATCTTTGGATGCTTTTTGTTACACAAAAAATGCATTTAAGTAACGAAATAGAATAAATAGACAAAGAGTAAAATATACATCATCCCATTTTACAGACTAGAATTATAGGTTAAATGAATTATTAATTCATAAAGTATAAAATGTATAGTGATAAAACAGATATCATTAATGAAAGACCTTTTCTTCCCTGCTTGGCATATTTAATCTATTCTAGAAACAAAGTTAAACTTTAGATTCAGAAGGTGTAAAATAAAGAAGGAAGATGTCTACCTATGGTTCAACTAATTATGAAATGCAAAACTTATCTTTTAATACCTATTAGAACCATATGTCAAATTCACATTTAATTTTCTTAAGGTTATTTAATATATATCTTCATTCTGAGCACCATTTACTCATGCAAATTTTTGAAAGGAATTCATTATACAATTAAGTTTAAGTGGGCTTGAGAAAGCATAAAAATTTGCCAAAAACTTAAACATAATTGTATAATAATTTGGCAAATATTTCCGCTTTCTCAGGCCCACTATGGCCTAGGTAACTGGTTCAGTACCACCCAAATGTAATGATTTTTCAAAAAATGTGTTTGGAACAACAAATGTATAGATAATAAAAGTTGTATTTCCTTGAAATGGTAGTTTAATGTGACTTATAATCTTCTCTTAAAAGATGTGGTAGGATGCCTGGTCTAAACACTATGGAATATCATAAATGTTTGTCTGACTTGTTTGTTTTTTGTCAAATAAATTATGTACTCAAATATGAGAAGGCCTAAGATTCTGTACTTACGGATTTTATCCTGAAACCCCTAATGGCTGTACTGTGATGTCCCTTTAGAAGGTTTCCTACACTATTCGATGTTAAAGGGATCAGAAAGGGAGTTTCAAAGGTCAACATTAAAGTGACATAAGGTGTTCAATTCAACTGCTATGGAAGATGATCTTATTAACAACATCAAAGGTTCTTCATACTCTATATGTTGTACACACAAACACACAGGTATAGGTCAATTACAGTTGAACAAATACTGCAATGTTGAATGAAATACTGTAATGTTAACAGGGAAACATGATACTATATATTTTAAATAAATGGTACTTTGGTTTGCAAAGAAATATTTCTGTTTAAGAAACAATTGAAACTCCATTATATTCTAAAATAATCAATTCTATTAAAGTTAGAAGCATACTAAATATATTTACATTGATCAATATTAATGCTTTTAATATGCCAGGCCATACATCTGGACCCACCATCCATCTATTTGCCCATTGGTCCATCAAGATATGCCAACCTTTCATTTGCACAGCTGTCTGTCCATGTCTGTCAAGATATTAGACCTCTATGTCCCCTCATGTCAAATACCTAAGCTGGATCCTGAGCTTTGACCCAACTTTGACTCTGTTGTTTGATGTTGCAACCCAGCCAACAGTAAAACTCAATAGCTGTCACTCTCTTCATCACATCGAGGATTACTTTACATCTTTCACTGGAGCCTTCTTTTCGTCTCCACTTAAGCTATTTTGATAATCTTTGAACTCTGTTTGTGCCTCTTCAACCGTTTATTGCTCCTCGCTCCTCTATAATCTATCTATATATGCATTTATTGTGTGATATATAGTAAGTAATGTTAGAGTTAGTCATGAGCGTTATGACTGGAATAGAAGAATTTCTTCATGTTATCTAGATATCAGTGGAAATTATCATTAAAATAATAAACTGTTTGCCCATGTAAACCAACATTGCCCATGAATTTATTTTTAATTAATACATTCCAGCATTAAGGAAAGAGATATACTTGTCCATCTATGATTTTTTCCATTTTTATGACATAGGAACTTATGACTTTCTTTTAAAAGTCATATTATTCTCTTTCTTCATTTCCCACTACTTCTTGTTTGTTCAATAGTTAGTTTTTTTTTTCACTTTTCTTTCCATGTGTCTGAAATATTTTTACTTCAAGATCCACATAAAATGTCTGCAATGCAAATCTCCATTTAGGATTTCTTCTACTACGTTCCCATTTAAATAGTTTCTTACAATTACTTGTAATTTTATTATTTTCTAAGTTATATTTATTTTGATTCTATGTCTAGCTTTTCTATGATTTGTTGAAAACAGTGGGATCAAGATTTTGTCACTTTTGTTTATTAATATTACTATATAAAGCATTTTGCTTGATACATTCAGCTAATAATGAACAAATAACACAATACTTGATTGCTTCCATATGTTTCTCAAATTAAAAAAAACATAAGTATTGCTCGGGTAACATTTTTTTCATGAAAGTAGTAATTCAAGTCTACAGCCTTGTATTTTGTTTCTACATGGTACGTTTGTTTAATTAGCATCATTGGCTCATTCTGTCTTTCTCAGACCCCTTTGAAGTGTAATGCCATTGATGCCTTTCAAAATCATGGAAAAGACTCTAATAATTCCTCCCAATAAGAGCACTTGTTAAAAGATATAAACCAATTTTTATATTACAGCATCTTTTCTTAACTTTCTTTTTATTTTGTGCCTTTCACTTCAGGCACCCTCATCACATTCATTTCCCTGTCCATTTATATCTTCCCTCTCTCCTCGCAACCTTTTCCCAAAATAAAATAAAATATAACAGGAAAAAAAACAAGAATTTTTTTTTAAAAAAGAGACAAAGAGAATGAAAAAAAATCAGTGTCATCATAGAAGCTGTAGTGTGACACAGTAACCATGCAGTAAACGCTTTTATTTATATATCTTTACATGCAAGTGTTCCTGAAAAGAGTCAAAAGTCTGGCTTTAGGCCTCTAGCTTCTGCTTTGCTTTCGATGCTTGGCCCTATTGGAATTCCTTTTGGTTAATCTGCTGTTGCCCTAGTTTGCAGAAAGTCTGAAGCTTTGGGTCTGGACTGGCCTCTTCACCTGTTCCAGCAGATTACAGCTGGGGTAGATGTTGGTTGGGGAGGGCCAACTCACGTGCCTGGTTCAGAGCCTGGGCAGCAAAAGCGTTGCTCAGCTCCCCTGCTCTCCCTTGTCTTCACCACCCGGGGATTCTCTCCAGCATGGCTTTGACTATTTCACCCCTTGAAGTTATGGTGGAGGGACTGGGTCAGTTCTGCTTTCACGGCATCAGGGTCAGTTCTCCCTCACCTACACCTACATGGCCTGCTCTTCTGTGTTGCTCAGGCACTGTATAGCTCTGATGTAGATGATGAGGGTCAGAAACAGCTCTCTCACTTTTATGAGACCTTCGGGCCAGCTATCCACTTCCTCAGGCATTGAAGGGCGTGGGAAGGCATCTCTCTCCTACCCATGCTGTACATACAACTCTCTTTCCTTTTATAACAGAATGAACTTCATAGAAACTTTCATCTCATTACACTTTCCTAAATTATTTCAGCAGGGCACCCACTGAACATAATTACTGTTACATGGTGTCAATCTTCTTTCTCACATATTGAGAACGTTTTTATAAAGCAAAGTTAATTTTTTTTTTACTCTCCAAATAGAAAATACTGTTTCATGCATTTGAAATGTGGTTTGTAGTCTATGCTCTCAAACTTCTTCGGGCATCACTACTACATTTCCTTTATGTCTTCATTTATGTCATCATTTCCTAATATCACACCAGGATACTCTGACCTCATAATCTGTGGTGGTTTTATAGTTTTACTGTCAGGTACAATGAATCCACTCCTTTCATGTGTTAATTGCAGAAGGACAAACTGAAGAAAACAAAAGATAATAAATATGGAGAACACTTGCTCACTCCCATACACTATCAAAATTCAACAGCCATGTGCCTGTGAGTGGTGCACAAACAAAACATTCAATATGGACGGAAGAGATTGGCAGATATTTCCAATGTTCAGTTCATGAATTTTCTTAATATTTCAATAAAAATATCTCTATTTTATGCATTGTTAAGACCCGTGTTAAATTTTGTTAAATTTTAAGCTGAAAGCACCAGATATAAAGACTGACCCTAGTAACTTCACAGGCAGGGGAAAAGTTTTGAGCTAGTAGATTGTTATACTTATGGGACCTACAAATAAAAAAGGATGTCAAGAATGCCAAACTTTAGTTTACCATCAAGTCAAAGGGTTAAAACAGCTTTGGAAGATGTTGGAATACAAGGAAAGTTATTGGCGTAAGAAAACACAGGGTTCAAAAGTGTACTCATGAACATGCAGTAGCAATAAATATACAGTTGATATTTTCACAAGATCACATCAACCAACCTACTAGCTCTTCTGTGTTGGGAGCAGTGAGATCCCAGATCCTGAATTTCTTGTAATCCCCTGATCTGAGTGCCTACAGCTGCTCTGAGCAGGAGACCTTCAGGAGTTCCTGATGGCAGGAAAGTGTTTTCTGGTGGGTTTGGCTGGGGCGTGGCTATCTCTATATAATCTGCCCCTGAACACAATAAAGGGGACATTTTGGGGAATTAAGGATGACCCGTGTCGTTGTCAATCTGTCTGGCTACTTCCTTCTGAGCGAGGACGCTGCATTCTTAGGAATATTTACTGCAATTTACTGCCATTTTCCAATCGCTCTGGGACGCCAGTCTCGGCAAGGGGGGGGGGGGGGCGGAAGGTCCACCTCCCCACTGAGCTGGAAGGTGCAAGTGTGGTGGTAAGTCAGGATGCATCTTTAGGAGGACGAATAAATGCAGGGCAACCTCAGATGGGCCCCCCAGGAAATACTGGGAAAAGTCACAGACTCAGAGCAGCTGTAGGCACTCAGATCAGGGGATTACAAGGAATTCAGGATCTGGGGGCTCACTGCTCCCAACACCCCTGTGTAAGGTGCAAATGAAAGTTTAATGTTTCCTGAGTAGAGGGAGTTAGTATTATTTTGTGTATATGGTCCCTCTTAGATACCTATATTCTACTGTATGGCCTTATACTCATGAGTATATAGGAAACACAGGTTATATTCAATGGGTTATTTTTTTAAAATATATTTTGGAAAGAAATAAGGAAAAGAAGATAGATCTGGGATGAATTACAGGAAATAATTGGGAGTGGTTAATAAAAATATATTTAGTACATGTATTAATTGTTCAAATAAAAAATAATAAAAAATCCATAGACTAAAGTATTCTCCATTTTTGTACTAACATATGTCTATTTAAAGACTAATAAGATGATATTATTTTCTCTCTTCTCAAGTTTTGAAATAATAAGCAGATCACTAAGAAATAATCCATATTGCTCACGATAATATTTCTTATCTTTTAAGCCAGGGAATTTGTAGATAAGTGCTTATAACCTTCTGAAAGAATAATCTTGTAAATGAATGTTATTATCAAACTTAAACATAATGACTCGTTAAGAAAATTTTACTTAAAAAAAAAAACATGTGTATGCCCCTCTATGTACAATGCCAACTTCTAAGTGTTTCAATTTATATTTGTTTGCTAAACTTTCAAATAAATTCTTTTTTTTTTAGGTCTTGTTTTTGGATATTTGTACAAGATAAAATTGGCAGTAGATAACGACTTTAGGAAAGTGATGGTCACTTTTTATTTTACCACTTGTCAGTGAACAGAATGAAATCGCATCAAACCATTCATTTCCATCAAAGAAACTGGAATGCTTAGAATGAAAAGCCTGTTCAGAGTGCTGACTGTCAGGTTTGAGAACAAACAATAGGAAGGGGAAATCAAAAAGCAGTGTAGAGTATGCATAGTAATTTATTCAGGTAATTAGCAAGAAAATTACATTCAACTGAGTACTATAATTGTTTTGAGGTCAGTAACTAAAATTTGTAATTAAACACACTTTATTTAGTACATGAGTAATCAGGCTTTTATACTTTATCTATTGCGCATCAGAGAAGTGTTGAGTAAAGTGAAGTTAAAGCAAATTATCATCTTCTTTTCTGTTTTGGGATACAGCACAACCTGCCTTAAAATCAGCAAGCCTGGAGCTTCAGATTTTATAATCTACTGTTACATACTTAACAAGTACTTAATATTGGCATATTAAAACTATTCATGGAAGTATAAATTGTGTTAAGTAAGTATGTGTTTGAAAATCACATGCCTCTTAAATCTTGTGATATTTTTACTCAATTTTCTAAATTCTTGTTTTAACTGTATTTATATAAAACCTTCAGAAGAATAAAAACACAAAAAAATGCATTGTCAGTATATTATGGATATATCCCATTCACTACTTTGAAAAACATTCCCTTTGTGTATTTTAGAAAACTGGCATGCACATTTGTTATTAAATGTGAGAAAACACATGCCAAATGTTTTCCAGTCTTTTTGATTTTACAGTTAATGACCATTAATAGTCTACATCATTTTCCTTTACATAACTGTAAATAGCATTTGTGGATTGAACTGATGCAAATCACAGAGGGCAAAGGAGAAATGAGAGTATGATACTCTGACTATAAAGAAAGCCTACTAGATAGTCAAAGAAAGTCAGATTTTAAAGTTATTAGCAGATACTTTCCTAATAATCACAAAAACATCAGAACCTATAATCAAATATACAGACATTTAAAAAGCAGTTCTACTTTGGGTTTTAGCTCGGAGGATGCTGCAGTGCAACTCTCTACAGTCATCCAGTATCTAGGTGCATCTGACACCAGTTGTCTTGCCTCCAAGATGCCACTCAAGTTCAACCCAAACGAGATGTAAAGGTATGCCTGAAGTGCATCTGAGGCAAGGTTGGCTCCATTTGCCTTGGCTCACAATGTCAGTAACCTGGGTCAGACTCCAAAAGAATTGGTGATGATGTGACCAAGACCACCTGTGAGTGGTATGATCTGAGGGAGATAGTGAAGCTGGGCATCTGCACAGACAAACTCCATTAGAGGTGCTTTCTGTCCCTACTCTGTTTGCCAGAGCCCTCAGAGAGCCACTAAGAGGCAGAATGAAACCAAAATCATCAAGCACAGTAGAATATGACTTTTGGTGATAATGTCTTCATTGCCTAGGAGTTTCAAAACTGGTCTATATCCAGAGAACTTTCTGGAACTATTAAAGGAAATGCTGAGTCTTGTGTAGTGTGTGGACTATAATGTGGACTGCTGTCATCTTAATGATGTGATGAAGGGCAGCAGTGAAGCAGTGCGAAGTCCAATTAGTTAATAAGCCATAAAAACAATTCAAGATCATTTTTACAACAAAAATAAATAAATACATTAAACAAATAAAAATAACGACTTAATCAATCAACCTGTCCATCAATCAGTCTATAAACAAATGGTAGTGTTGATTTCAAGTTGGCTAGAAAATTGCCAAAAAACAGTTTAAAGGAAAAGGAAAATGATTCTGAATTCATCCAACAGATATGCTTCATACCACGTAGAAGCTCAATACATTAATTCATTTCTTCTATGTTTTTTTATTAGTTTTATAATGCATCTCTTATAATACTTCACATTGATGTAAACTTCATTCAATTATCAGATGTAGAGATGTGTCTCTGTCTCAGGTGTCTTCTGATAGGTTTAATAAAGAGCTGAACGGCCATTAGCAAGGCAGGAGATAATACACAGGCCTGGCAGGGAGGGAGAAGGAAGGTAAACATTGATTTACTCATGCATATTAAAAATTAGATAACATTGGAAAGTGAGTCTATTTATGTGCGTGCATGTACATTTGTACATACAGAGGCAAGGAGAGTGCATTAGATCCGTTATGGGTAGAATTATAGGTATACCTAGACTATTATGTAGAACTGATTGCTAGGATCTAAACACCAGCACTCATTACTATCAGCAAGTTCCCTTAAGCTTCAAGCTCACTCCACTTTTTTCTCCCAGTTACTGCATAGGAATGTAACATGTCTGATGGGTTCCACAGAATAATACTCTTCAAAATTTAGGGGAAATCTGCTTTGGTTTCATCCACCAAGCTGTCTCCCAGTCCCTCATGCATGTAATTTGGCACAGAAATGTACCCATTTCTATAACCGTCACTCTTCCTGATGATACATATTTCTATTCATATTGTCAGCAGTTGATCTACTGAGATATACAGTAAATTAGAATTAAGGTATACCAAATTATATGACAAGGGAACACGAAGTATAAAAGGTCATCTCCTGTATAAACAAATATTCATATTTAATTATAGACCCAACACCATAATTATTTATTAAGAGTATTAGATCCTAGAAATAATATAGTAATCATTGGAACTCATAATTTTTTTTCCTTATGAAATTTCACATTCTTATTATCATAATGAAGGTTTCCAGCTCCTCTTTCCTGGTGGGTTGACATGGACTTCATATCTTTAGATGTTTTGGGTCTAGAAATTTAAAGTATAAGAGTCAAGTAAAGCTTATATATGAATTTATTCTTGTCTATTCATAATAAATCAAGCTTGAAAACTCAATGAACACACTGTCTCCCAAGAGAATACAGCAAATTATCAAGATGAGGCCAAATAGATGCCAGAAATATATAATATTTAAAGCTGGAATGACATTTTCACATAAATAACTACTAATATATTCAGAAAGATATATAGTTCTTTAATATGTCCAATGACACATAGAATATAACCTTGGCATTTCTTGTCCATCTCTCCTGATTTTGGTAATAAATGCCCAATGTATATTGTCATGTAACATTAAGGAATAAGGAAGGAAAGAGAAGAGCTAACAAGTAGGTCACAAATAGACAGCACTCAATACTGAGTGACAAGAGGCTGTTTACAGCTGGGAGTCACTCAATATCTGAATGTTTCATGGGAACCATTAGTCGTTTCTAAATAAATACTTTTTCAAAATTCAATTTCAAATCTTTGGGAAAAATGGTGCCACTGACTTCATGATATTTTGAGGTAAGCATTAAATTGTTGAAATACGACTAATGGTTCCCATGAAACATTCAGTGTTCAGTGCTAAAGAGGTTAAAGTAAAAAGGATAAGAGGGCAATTATTTCTAATAAGCAAATATAACTCATGCACTGCTAATGTTAAGCTTGTTTTCTGATCAGCATTCTTTGAAATCAGTATTTTCTTCATTTTGAAGCCTATAGGTTTTCTCTTTATGCCTGATGTCTCATAGCAAGTAAGACACTTGACACAAGTTTATTCCCTTTTTCTTGGCTTTGGGCTTATGCTTTCTGTAACTGCAAAATCAAAGTAGTTTCTACAAGTGTACAACTGTTCTTATCTTTTCTTCAAGAAGTATTGATTTGCCTTAGTATCTCTCAATCTATTGTTAATATCTATGGACAGAGAGTTTTTCCAATTCTTTATTCTTCAGAATAGCCTTTGGAAAGAAAAATTTCTGTGTCCTCAGAGTGATAAGAATTAAATATTATCACAGTAGGCTGCAGTATCAAAAGCAAAAGTGTCTAGTATGCTTCATGCTGTATCCATAGTTTTTTAATTTCCATTTAATATAGTGGTCAAAAGGTATAAATATGTCATTTTAGAGTTCTTTCTACTGAATGTCAGATATAAAAAGAAATTTTCAGAGTTTATTAGAATCCCAACTGAGCAAGAAGTCTAAGAAATTACCTTTAACCTGTGTTTACTATTCTCTACTCTTTGAAATCAGTGTCTTAGTTTTTAACAGTTTTTACCTTTTTTCTACTTTTTGGTCTTGTTATTTTCTTGGAAACTCACACTGAAAGCAAATCATTCACTTATATATCTTACACTTACTTTTATATACACATATATCTTGTTGAGAGGCATCTCCTATATATTTGTATAATAAACCTGTGCATATGCATTTATTAGGATTCATAGATATTAAGCTTGAAAGTGTTTGCAAGTCAAATTTTCTCTAAGTGGAAATGAAAGTCTAAAGTGTGGAACGCAAAGTTTTAAATGTTTAAGACAATAAACATGCCAAATGAAATGGAACTTGGGATGAGTGAAATTCATAAATATTAAAAAGAGCACTGCATTCCGTGGTCAAACTCTAACTACATGCTCTCTGAGGAGTTAAACACAAAGCACAAACTTATAAAAAGAACATCAAAGAGAGTGGTTTTTGAACAATTAGCTGGCTAATGACAGAATTATATAGGCATAAAGTTAAAAGAATCAAAAGTGGAGTGAAGAACTGGAGCAAAACAGAAAGAACGGTAAAAAATTAATTCCCAGGACAAGAATGTTCAAACATGATAATAGTATTAGGCAGGCAAAGAGAAATGTGTGTCATCCAGGACAAGAAAAGAAATATGCAAATGTAATCTTCACTCAAGGGTCTGCATGTTAACAAGCGCAGCCTAGCAGCTAATCAGTCTCCAATATCCAGACTCTTGTTCCCTGCTGGAGTAGTAATGACCTACATTGCACTGTTTTACTGAGATATAAATATGTAAATGGACAGTTGTAAGATAGTGGTATTATTATATTTTAAGCCTTAAAATTCTGAAGAATGAAAGAGTGGGTTTGGGTTCTAATCCTATTTGTTTAAGAAGTTAATTATCTTCTTGTTTTAATCTTCTGCATGTAACTTACACCACTAACTTAGACCATAAAAATGCAAAATTTTAAAAATGTTTGGAGTAAAGTCATTTCCACATAGGAAGGAAAAGAATCATACAAAGAAGGATATATTTAATGCCAACACATTTGAAGGACAGATCCTGTCACCTTTTCCACTCAAGATAGCAAAATGTGTGCTGTAAATTTCTATGAAAAGAAAATAGATGAAGTTAACACCTGATGAGCTCAGTAGAAACCTGTCCATTTGAGTTTGAGTTTGTCAGATGCTTAGCAGAAATCTGGAATCAAGCCTAACACGATGTTTTTCTTTAGGGATCTACTTGGTAAGAGAGAAAAGAAAAGAAATAATCACAACAGCAAATATAGGCCATATCTACAAAGATGAAAAGATTATGAAGATGAGCACTCAAGTCAGAAAAGCAGTTCTAGTAATAGAAAAGATTTGTGGTCCTAGAAGACATGAGTGTTAACCCTTCGGAGAAGATGGCATTTAGTGACACAGTATTTGAAAAATAAAAATTCAAAATAGAAGTAAGAATTACAACATAGGTCTAAATATGAAAACTTCCCTGGCATTCCTCAGATAGAGATGCAGCCAGGATGACCATGCAGAGAGGATGAGCAACAGGTAGGAAATTAGAGGAAAATTATCCCTTAGTTTCTAAGGCTTAGGAGTTGTGAAACTGACACCGTTTAGAGAGGGTTTCTCAAACTTGATATCATTCAAACAGATCATTCTAGTTTGTGCCGAAGTTGTTCTGTTGAGATCATCCATTTCTTTCTCTACTAGGTGTTATTTATTAGCTCCTAGTAAAATACCCCTGATTTGGAGAGCCATTCAAAGTTATCATTTCAAATGGCCAGATCTTTTCAGTAAAATAATAAGAATGTATTTAGATACTGTCTATTGTGAAATAGCAAGCACATTGTCCCTCAATCAAGAAGCCCCTTTTAAGCTGCTTTTGTGGTAGATAGAAACTATCATGGTAATATACAACTGTATAAAATTCGGAGGTCAACTAAACATAGGGTTCCTACCCATGATGGACACATATCCAACACAACCCCTACACCATACAGGGGAAGAGGAGACAGAATGATTGTAAGGGCCAGAGGACAAGATGTTCTATCATAAGACAGGGTCTCCTACATATCAGACAGGTTACTGTGACCATGAAAAATTAATAATGTGCTATAAAGATAAGATCTACATATGACAAAACCGATGACACCCCAGTGTGAGTAGGTGATAACTCACAACACACTATCCATAGATGAAGATCTTTAGGTAATTAATGACTTCTTAGAGAGGCAGAATCTGTCTTCTTAGGAATGAGCTTTCTGACAGGTTATCTAATGCCAAGAATTCAATCCTAAATAAGTATACATGTGAGCAACAAATAGCAGGATATGTGTGTATAACAATTAAAACTCAAAAAAATTTAGAAATAACTAGAATTACTGAGTCCATGGCTTGTACAGTAAAAAAAGATATATTTAAAGTTACACTGGAAATAGACTCTAAGAGAGGAAGACAGAAATAATACCATCGAGTAAGCGGGTGTAGAGGATTCAGGCAACTGCTACTGGAGGTGCCGCACGTGGATTCTAAGGGTGGATGGTGATGCTGCAGAAGTACAGCATACATAGTTTTTCTGAGAGACTGGATATATTGTTAGAAAGAAATTCAACTGAATTTTGGTGAAGTTAAAAATACCGTATAAACACGTTGAACAAAAAATGCACATTAAGGAGTTTTAAGTGTTTAGGAATTTTTCTTCAATAAGTCTGTGCTCCAATTACCTAGATATAAGGCTTAGAATTACTAACTTAAACACACTCCATATATGTAAATCCTTTGAACCTATAGCACCGAGCGTTATTCCTACTTCCCTTTAGTTCACCTGAAACACTCATACTCACTTCACAAAATGAAAATAATGTAGGCTAAATGAAAATAATAAAATCATATATCAACTAAGATAGTTTTCTAACATATATTTCTTCACTCCAATATATGAAAGTGTAATATTAATAGTTTGAATAAATAATAGCAGTATTTCTTTAAACCTAAAAGTAAATATTGAACAAACCACAGTTATGTAGAAAACAAACTAAACACTCTGAGCATTGGGTATGGGAATTTTCTGTGAAGATCTTTTAAGCAAACATTGTATTCACTACCCTTAAAATGTCCTTAGTAAGAAATCCACATCACATTACATTTTCCAATAAATTTTTATCTCTAATATCAACTTCAGGTGACACCTATCCCTTCACCAATACACACGATGAAAAACGCTATGGTTAGAGCCTATGTTTTCAGCTGGAGTTCCTACCTCAGTAGCTAGTAAAGTATAAAATATGTAAGGAATAACTTGTTTCAGTTTTGACATAAATATTGTGACACTTTATTAAAAGAGATAGTTAATACAATTTCTGTACTTCACAGTTTCTTAAATCATAACCAACCCTTGACAAAATAATGAACTGTATTATTCTAAAACTATTGTTAGGCTTTGGTGCTTAAGATGGCAATGCTCTTTTCATTTTTTGTGGGTATCGTGGCCAAGCACTCTAAGGGACCTACTTTGAAGAATAAAAAAAAATTAAAACTATTTTCCTCTATGTTCTTTTTACTATTTTATTTTTAACAAAATAACCTAGTAACATTTCCCATGTATTCCTTCCCTCCTTTCAGGCCCTCCTGCAATTCCCCTCTCTCCTCTCCTTCAAATTCATGTCATCTTCTTTTGTTATATATAGCCTTGGCCTTTTCAGAAAAAAAAATATGTGATTGGATTCTCCCCTAGGGCCTATGACCTACCTCTACAAGGAGTTTTGACCCTTAGTGGTTCCAGGCATAAGCTTCATCCATGCAGAGTGGGTATTTTATTCAATCAGAGAGTAGTGGGTCTCTCATATTATTCATGCAACAATTTTTTCAAGTGAACATGTCTTTACAAGCCTGTCATTGCTGCAAATCACAGGATTTACAGCTGAGTAAATTTATTAGTTTTCTTTTTTATTGCAATACATAGAATCTTCCTGCATTATAAAAGGTATCCAGTAGCAAAGAAGTTTGCAGATCAAAACTATTTGTATGTGTTCATTTCCTGTGACTCCAGCCTGTGGTGTTTGATCATCAGATTCAGGCTGGTAACCAAGAGTAATGAAAATAGCCTGTAATGTTGAGATAGGATAGATGACCTCACTTCTCACATATCGAGAAGAGGTAACCAATACCTAAAACAGAACTTTTAATTTGATATTCTATAATATCTCAGAGCGGTAAGGTGATACTATTACAAGGTAATATATTTATTATTATAAATGTGCACATATATGCACATATTAGTTGAGTACTATTCCATATTAGCATATATATTCAACATATATGTATATATATACATACATATGTGTGTGTGTATATATATGTGTGTGTGTGTGTACTCTTCAGCATCCCTGTGCAGATTTTGTTTCCTGGACCTGGGATCTGAGGACATAAAATAACGGGGTGGAGTGCTGTGTAATGCTGTAGACAAACTTACTTCAGTTTCAGTCGAAGTATATACATGACTGTAACAAAGAAAGCAATGATTAAATGATGGTTGTTTGAATTTAGAAAAATATGATCAGAAAAAAATGTGTACATGAACAGTAGTAAGAACATACTAAATATTAACAGAGAAGTCCTTTCCCCAAATGTTCTCGGGACAGACCACTTAAACACAACTGCCTGTAATGTACTATACATTATATCTGGGAAAACATGAAAGCAAGGCAGGAGGCCATATCCAGATTCAGGATGCATTGACCAGATTGAGTATTATGGCTATGTTCTGGCAAGCAACAAGAATAAACATGTCTCACAAATTGAATGCAGATATTTGTCACAGGAGGCATGGAATCACATCCAAGAGCAATATAGCAAACAAAGTACACCTGAGGTAAAAGGCTCTCTGCCTTTTTCCTGGATCCCCACTCCCAGTTCCCCAAGGCATTGTTTACCACAGGACATTCTTTTGACTCTGTTCTGAAATATCGCTCTTTTATTGTTTTTTTTTTAATTTTAGGGTATTTATCCTTGTTGGGGTCCATCTACTTCCTAAGTGTAGCTTCAAAAGACATGGGATGCATACAACACTAGATGAAAAAGCACCTGCATGATGCTTTGCCACCAGAAATGAGAATCCATGTCTTTTAAGGCATCAGCAATACCTTCTGTTACGTCTTGTCCTGAATTCCAAGCAACTGGTTAGTAAATGTCTGAAAATTTTTATCCTGATACGCAGTTGTCTAGCCAGCGTTATCATATGGGACAGAGCAATGGCACCACATAGCACTGAGCATCCTGAAAATGTCAGGAAGCTCAAGTTATAGGTTCCCAATGGGGCATATTCTTAAAACTTAAAGTAAGTAAGGTAATAACAAAGGTTTCTTTTTTTTTTCAATAAAAAAGAGGTCATTTTTTTCTTTATTTTGAAAAACTTATCATAAATGAAGCAAGAAATAGCAGTAATAATACTAATTTAGTGTAAATGCCTAGTAAATGAAATATAGTATCATAGACAATATTTGAGCCTGTATTTTGAGATCACATCTAGACTCTTCCAATGATTCATTCCGGTTATAGGGGAGGACAAAAAATATGAGAACAAATAGATAAAAAAAAAAAAGGTCATCGATAATCAAACAGGGCTGTCAAACCATCT
>NW_004949100.1:3713636-3715609 GCF_000317375.1 Microtus ochrogaster | reverse complement strand
GCTATGTTCAGCGAGTCCAGTTTTATCCCAGGCTTTTTCAGATCCAGGCCAGCTGGCCTTGGTGAGTTCCCAATAGAACATTTCCATTGTCTCAGTGTGTGTTTCTTAAGGGTAGAAGGTATATATTCTGCAAATGTTTGACCTTGTAGTTTACAAGGATTCTAGTGATGTGTTGAATCTGTCAATCATAAGAATTTCTTAAAGTACTTATTCATGAAAGCTGGACAATTATCAATTTTTAACAGTGTAGAAATACCCAAAACACCAAATGTCACCAATCAACTAGAAATAAGAGCTGTGGAGTAAGGTAATTTATACAACTTTGAATGTTGAATAGTTAATATTTTATCATGTAAGGCTTGATTATTAAAACTTCTATTATCATGTGACCATCTTTGCTTGAGGAACAAAAGAGTTAGCAATGGGGGTGGCACCCAAATAAATTTATTTATTTAAGTCACATAAACATATGAGATTTCTATAATGGTTTACAGATGAAACTCCACCTACTCCATCAATAGTTGTCTATTGAAAGAGATGCAGTCCTTGTTCAGTCCACAAGGCCAGTGCTTCATTGCTGTAGGAAGTCTTCTAGCTAGTGGTTTACCCGCCTCTTGCACTATTTATGCTCATGTAGAGCATGTGTCAGGCCTCGTTTCTGGCCTCTCTGTTCCAGTTCTGGGATTTGTTTTCTGATCTCCGGTCAAACAGAGGATTCTGATTTGTGAGTCTACCTCTAAATAAATAACCATCTATTTCCCAATTCTGAGCTAGTGTGGGATTTCTTTTAAGCGCCCATCCACATTTTTAGCCCACCAACACCACATCTAGTCTTTAGTATATGCTAAAATCGTGTAGGCTCTAGTGCTAATGGAGAGAGGATCTCCACTCTTCAGGACAAGCAGGCAAAACACAAAAGCTGCCTATGCTGATGTCCTTTATATAATCTGCCACTAGAAGGTATGCACAATATTAAAGTTGGATCTGTTTTGTGTGGAACATTTTTTGTTTCCACTTTTTCATACATTGTTAATTCAAATGTAATTACCTCACTTCTCCATTCTCTTTTCCTCCTTCAATCCTTCCCAAGTTCTGTTTCTCAATTCGTTCCATATCTTCATATCACTCTCAAAATGGTAGTTTCTTCTTTCTTTTTCCTTCAAGAATTTTAAGTGAGTTTAACACATCTTCACTAATTATTCATGGAAGTATAAATGAAACCTGTTGAAACTGCTTTTGTTGTTCCTGTGTTTATAGTTTTGCTGCTTATGTCTTTGTACTAGACATCCAATTAGAGTCTCAATCCTGGCAAAGGCTATCTTCCTGTGTCTGCACTCATCATTACATTTATTTGTTTGAACAAGGGTGTGATCCATGTGATTTTCCTCTTTCTTCATTAACATTTCTATTGGCTTCTCCATTTTCCAGATTTTGGATTATGACCATTTCTATTTCTTTTAGTCAGTGACTACTCGTAACATTCTAATTTACTCTTAAATGTGAATATATTCTAGTACCACCCCCTTTTCCATTTCTTTTTGTTTTTATTAACTTCATTAACATATTTTTTCCTGTTCTTTTTCTTACAACCCACCCTGAACACACCCTCCCTCCTTCCCCACCTCCCTACTTCTCTCTTTTGTTCTCTCCCATATCCACTAATCCACCACTTCCCTCCAGAAAAGAGCAGGACTCCCCGTGCCAACAACTAAACATGGCATAACAACGTGCAAAAAGACCAGGGATAAATGTACATATGAATGGTCACGGTATCCCAGAAGGAGAAAAGGGGTCCCAGCAGCAAGCAAGAGAGTCATATATACCCTCACTCTTACTGTTAAGAGTCTAGGAAAAAAAAAAAAACCGAACCACCACAACATGTATGCAGAGGACCTAGTGAAAACCAATGCAGGCTCCATAATTGCCTTTTTAAGTGAGCCCAAGGTCCCAATGAGGAACAGAAGGAGGGAGAA
>NW_004949100.1:3679673-3713173 GCF_000317375.1 Microtus ochrogaster | reverse complement strand
AAAAGAAATTAAGTGAGCCCTGCTTTGTTGATTCTGCCAACCCTGTTCTCATTGTGCTTGATCCCCGGCTCTAACAATCCTTTCCTACCCCCTCAGTGGGGCTCCCCTAGCTCTGCCTAATATTTGACTGTGGATCTCTGTTGCCTGTTCCTACCAGCTGAAGAAGGAAGTCTCTCTATGATAATTGGGCTAGATGTCGATCTGAGTAGAGCAGAATATCATTAGGAATCATTTCATTGTGACCATCTTCAGAAGCCAGGCTAGGCTCCCAGTTTTGGAACTGGGACACCAACCCATCCACTAAAATCTACAACCTATAACCTGTCCTGACAGAAATATGCACTAGGTCAAGGGTAGCTCACAGCTTATGGGAGTGGTCAACTTGTCTGATTTGCCACCCAAACCACTAGAGGGAGCACATGCTTGACCATGCCTAGAAGGCCATAAACTTGAAACTGGATGGCTCAGATGCATAGAGTGGAAAACCAAAAAAATAAAAATAAAAAAAAAACTGCCAAAAACAAACAAACAAACAAAGCCAGTAGCATCCATTGGAATAGTGACCACAGCAGTTATGAAGAGAGTGAACTCAGAAACTACAAAGGCATTTTTACTGCCAACATACCATATTGAAATAACAATTTATCTTGGTACGATTTATCAGAAAGATGTCAATAATAATGAGACAACTGTGTCCTCCCGTCTCCTTGGCAACTATTACTTTCCACAGCATATAACAGAGCTTCTGTTTCTGTAATGAGTCACTGAATCTACATGTCATTGTCTTGATAGAGAAGTTCATCAAATTTTCTACTTATTTAAGGTGATGACTCATTATAGAACTATTATGCTAATCTATTAAAAATTTCATCTATTCCTTCTATAGTTACTCCAAACTGATTTTATTACTGCTAATATACTTATCAACCTACTTATTTTTACTAATAATCCATGATTCATTTGCCATTTCAGATTATGTTTCTTTATAAAACACATAGATATTCAAACAAACTATACACTGTTACCATACATATACAGGATTTTTCAGTCCTCATTTACAGAATGGATATAAAGAATCCCTTATTTCAAACAACACTGTTTATTAAATATTTTATAACAGAATGTTTAGAAATTAAGCAATTTCACTTAAAAATGTCTTCAGTCTCCGGGACACGATGAAATATTTACAGAAATTGCCTGTATGCCCCCACATTCTACACACACAGTAGGCATTGCTGAACAAGAATATAATCCCATCTTCTTTAAATATGTTTTTATGAAGATAGAGACAAATTTATTCTTTATGATGGATTCTATTCTTCTTAGCACAAAATACTACAACATTGACAAATTGTCTATTGAATCAAAAAATAAAAGTGTTTTTCACAATAAAAGTAACAAATTCGTTAACTTTTATGATAATTTCTTCCAAAATGTCTTTCCTTTTAAATCATTTTTAAGGATTCTGTTCATAGCTTTAAGGCCAGATAACAATCATTAGCATTTATTGACCTTTTGCAGTAGTAATTTAATCTTTGGGGGAACAAAGTTGATTAATCACAGCTTGACATATTGAAATTTGGCATAATTCTTCCTGAAAGTGCTTATAGGGCAGCAAGTTCTAGGGCATTTAGTATAATCACTAAGCACACGTTGCAAGTAAAATGAATTCAATTCAGCGTAGTTTTCCAAAAATTAAGAACATTCATTTTGTAGATTCAAGAATCAAGAATGTTCTTGAACAAATCAAGTGATAGATCATATGTATTTATTTTAACTGCATCCAAAAAGCATAGGCAAAATGGTTTGAATTAAAGAAAAGATAAACATAGAGTAAGGATGAAAAGTCAAAGGGCTGTGGATCAATGTGAGACATTACAATTTATGACAGATTCCATCATTATCTTACTAATGAAACAACATGAACTTATAAAATTTTTTACTGTTTCCAAATTATTATAAAATTAATCAATGTAATATGATTAACTTCAGTTTTGCCACAGACTGAATGTTTGTTTGTGGATTATACCAGAAACGATAAAATTCTGAAAAACTTTCAATTCAACAAAAGCTTTTTTTACGTGACAGACAATCTTCATCAAAATCACTATGGTATATAAGAAAAGGTCTGTTTCACATAGTTCTGAAGGTTGGGCAATCTAAGATCAAGAGGCCAACATTTACTATTTATGGAAGGACTTGCATATATATATATATATATATATATATATATATATCCAAGAAGAAAAGTTTAAAAGGCTACAAAGGCTACAGCTTTAATCATTCTATCTTTTTTATTCACTATTTCAGTTGTATGAGTTCTATATTTATTTATGTGAATGTATCAATTTCTTGTGACCAAACGTTTTCCTACTACATTATTTGGGCTTCAATAAGGACATTAATTTTGGTGTTGGCACAAGTACAACCATAGAGATGGAATTACTTTTAGACCATAAACATAGGGTAATTATTAATTCTATAGCTTGTCTCTATGACAAGAAGTCACATCTAAGGAAACCAATTTCACTTTTATAGCTTTAGAAGTAGATACTAGATTAAGTTGGCAACTGACTAAAAATTTCAAAAAAATTATTCATTGTTATGCTTTAATTTTCCTTCTTAATATTAAGTAAAATGAATACTGTTCTCACCCACAGTCTAACAAAATTATTATGTCTGAAATTTCTTGAAGTAGCAAAACTTATTAATATGGGAATATGGGGTTCATTATCAGGATATCAAAAATAGAATAGACAAATGATGCCTTCATTTACTCTCTGCCTCTGAGGTTGCCTATTCATTAGAAAGTGGCATGACATTCTTTGCACCACATGTAATTCAATTTGACACACACCTAGAATCACCTGAGAAGAGGAACTCTCAACTGAAGAACTGCCTTGGTCAGATTGGCCGTGTCTATGAGTTGATTGATTGCTGCTTGAGATTGGAGGCCCAGTCCACTATGGACAGTATTATCTTTAGGCAAGAATGTCTGAACCGTATAAGCAAGGCAGTTGAGTAAGTCAGAGGGGAAAAAGCCAGAAATCAGCTTCTGCTTCCAATTCCTGCCTTAAAAATCTTACAATGGCTTCTCTGATGTTGGAATCCAACATGTATGACTTAATGAACCCTTTATATCGAGTTACTTTTGATCATGGTGTTTATCAAAGCAACTGAAAACAAATTAGAATTCCCTGAAGAGGAGAACTGTAATAAATCTTTATAATGCAGTTATATATTAGCTTGGAGGTTATGAACTTCTAATAATCTTACTTATCTGTTGCTTAACTTTCTAGAATTTCTGCTATCCATGGCCAATCTCAGTCTGAAAATATTATGTGCAAACTTCCAGAAATAAAGAACTCATGATACTTAAAAATACAGTGCTTCTAAATAGCATGGTATGATCTCTTGATCATCTGACCTTAGACTTGAAGTACCCTTGAGTCCTGTGTATCCATGATGTATTCAATACTTTCTTAATGTCAACAGTCAATTAAGTATTAGGCAAATTGTCCCAGGACTACTAGTGCTTCTAGTATTCAGTGCCGAGATATTTTGTGATTATTAATCTGAAACATGGATGTAAAAACACTAAACAGAGAAAAGCACTGAGGTTATTTGGGTGGAACTGATTGAGAGTCAAAGCCACGTTCTACACAAAATCATTCTACATAGCATGTGGAAATATTTTGTATTTTTTGCTTTTATCTCTGTTTATTTTTGAGATTTTATTTTAATTTAGGCATTTCCCCTTGCCTTTTATTCTAAACCTGCCCATATACCCTTCACTGCTCCCCAACTTCATTTCCTCTTGTATCACCAGTTGTTACTGCATGACTATATAATAGCATATACATACATAGTTCCAAATGTAACCTGATAAATCTATTTAACATGACGTATATGGATGTTTTCAGGGTTGACCATTTGGCACTGGTCCAACAATTGGTATGTTCTTCCCTAGGGAAGATAACCTTTGCCATTTCCAGCTTTATCCAGTTGCTTGTAATACTCAGTTTAAGTAGAGACCTCATGGGCACTTTTGTGTGGAATTTAGCCTGGTCATTGGTGTACTCTTTGTTGAGCTCAAATTTGGATGGTCACATTGGTGAACCTTCATATGTGTAGCTTCTGATATTACTAAAAGATACAATCATACAGAATGTCTTCCTTTAGTTCCTCAATTACATTAAGGAATCTTCAGTTCTTGTTTCTCATTTTGATCCTTTTCCATGACTTCCAAAAGTCAAACTATCAACTAAGAGATTAAGAAGATATCTGACCATGGACATGTTAAAATTTACATAAAGAGCAACTGAATATTTTTTCTTCATTTGCAAAGGCAAAACCCACAAATATAATAATGAATACACAACTAGTTAAATGCAGCACATTTTTATACCTTACCACCCTTTCCACATATAACTTTTAGAAAGATCGAGCAATGTCATGTTATGTGTTCTTGTTTATGTAGCTGAGAGTAATTCCATCTCATTACATGAGGAATAGTTTGATAAAAGGTCACAATCTATGATGATGAATGTTGTGATACTTTTAATTTCTTGTACAAAAGAGAGGATAAAACACCAAGACATAAGAAGACATACTAACTTTTAAAAAAAAATCTTATTTTACACACCAATCCTAGCTCTCTCTCCTTCCAGTCCTTCAACTCCTCCTTCTCCATCCCAACACCCCTCCCCCATCGACTTCTCAAAAAGGATGAGGACTCCCATGCAGAGTGAACAAAGTCTTTCCTATCATTTGAGGGAGGATCAAAGTCCTTCCTTCTTTATTTAGGCCAAGCAAGATATCTGTTCATAGGGAATGGGTTCCAAAGAGCCTGATCATGTACTAGGGATAAATACTTGTTCCTTTGCTAGTGGCCTCACAAACTGTCCATGCCACCCAACTGTCACCCACATTCAGAGCGTCTATTTCTGTCTTATGCTGGTTCCTTAGCTATCAGTCTGGAGTCAGTGATCTCACACTAGCTTGAGTCAGGTGTTTCTATGGGTATTCCCATCACAGTCTTGGCCCCTTTGCTAATATGACTGGACTCCAGGAGTTCGGCTCAGTGCTTAGCTGTCGATCTCTGTATCTGCTTCCATCAGGTACTGGATGAATTTCTATGATGACAATTAAGTCATCAATATGTTTATGGGGAAGGAATGTTTAGGTACCTTATCCACTACTGTTTAGATTCTTAGCTGGGATCATCCTTAATATTTTCTGGCAGTTTCCCTAGTGCCTGGTTTCTTGCTAAGTCCACAAGGATTTCCTCCTTCAAGGTATCTCTTTCCTTGCTCTCCCTCTCTGTCCTATACCCAACTAGAACTTCCTACTCACTCTTGCTCTCATCCCTGCTCTTCTTGCTCTCTCACCAGTCCCCTACCTCCCTCCACCTCAATCCATGCTGCCAAATTACTAAGGAGATCTAGTCTAATTCCGCTTCCCAGGGGGAGCCATGGATAATGATAATGTGGTACATTTACCCAATAGAGTACTACTCAGTGGCAAAAAAAAGACATCTTGAAATTTGCAAGCTAATGGGTGGAACTAGGAAAACCATCCTGAGGGAGATAAACCAGACATAGAAAGACAAACATGGTATGTATTCACTCATAAGTATATATTTAAAAAAAAGGGTAGCAAGTCTATTGTGTGCAACCCCACAGAAGACAGAAAACAAGAAGAACCCTAAGAGAGACAGACATAGTTATCTTTGAATGACACATGTAATTTTTGACTATACAATATCCATGCTTCCAGTGAGCAAAATTATTTAATTAATGACTGTAATGAACATACCATTCGACTCTTAGTGAAAACGTTAAAATTCTGGCTATCTTATATACTCATGCTATAAACCATAGCAACCAGAAAGCAGATAAAAGAGAATTATGATGTGTTTTGGGTTAGCATGTGTTATAAGGGCTTTATCTGTATTATATACACAATCTCTCAGGAGGAGAGATGGAAGTGATGGGAGGAAAACCTAACAATTGCAGTGTCCTTTTGGGCACAAAATTGTTCACCAATTTTAGATGAACTGAAGGAACATTAATTTGTCAAAACATAAATGATCTAAAATATATGGCAGTCATAATTATCTATTGTAGACATATTGAATATCATGAGCAATAAATGATAAATGGTTGAATTCCTGTGATGGAGGAAGGTCATTGGTTAATTATAATGAAGAAACTGTCTTGGCCCAGTTTATTGGTTAGAACATAGGTGGGTGAAGTAAACAGAACAGAATGCTGGGAGGAAGAGGAAGTGAGCTCAGAGAAGTCATGTTCCCCTCTCCTAGGCAGACGCATAGCTCTGCTCTCTGAGGCAGACACGATGAAGCTCCAACCCAGGATGGATGAAGGCTAGAATTTCCCAGGTAAGCCACCTCGTGGGCTACAAAGATTATTAGAAATGGGCTAGTCCAGGTGCGAGAGTTAGCCTAGAAGAGGCTAGATAGAAATGGGCTAAGCAATGTTTAAAAGAATACAGTGTCTGTGTAATTATTTCGGGGTTTAAGCTAGCCAGGTGGCCAGGATGCTGGGGACACAGCCCTGCCTCTCTTACTACTTCATTCCTGGGATATTATTGATAATTAATTGGTGACTTCCGGACATGAAGAACTGGCCCACCATCTACCACCATCTATTAGGATGATTAAAAATATAAAGAAAGAAATCTAAGGGCTTGAGAGATGACTCAGCCAATACAAGCACAGACAATTCCTCTAGAGTTACTAGGTTCAATTTCTGGCACTGACATGGTAGCTCACAACTGTCTGTAACTCAAGTACCAGAGGATGCAAAATTCTCCTCAACATACATCCAGGCAAAGTAAAATGTGTATGTACAAAAGTATTTGTTAAATTAGTTAATAAGTTAAAATAATAAATCTCTACCTAATTAAAAGTAATGTAGAGAGTGAGAAGAGATGGTTCAGTCAATTAAGTGATTCCAAAACAAGGGAACCTGCATTTGGATCCAAGCAGGCACGTAAAAAGCACATGGTGGTGGTGGACATCTATAATCCTAGAACAAAAGAAGACATAAACAAGTAGACTTGTGGAATTCACTGGCCAGCAAGTCTAACAGAATTAATGAGTTCCTGTTTCGTGAAGAGAGACTATGACTCAAATACCAAGGTAAAAAAAGCTATTGAGGGAGGCACTAATCTTCGGCTTCTATAGGGAAAGTCCTGTTTTAAACCTTGATTATATACTATAATTTGCAATTTCACTCAAAGAGAGACTTAGAAATTTACTCATGGAATATTAATAAGACAATTGACCCTTTTAGTTCTGAATAGTTTATGAGGACTGTCTATTAATTGTACTAACTTCTTACAATCAAGACGCCTATTATTTGTGAATTTATCAGTGTTCATTAAATTTTCCTATATTTTCCCTCCAAGAAGTAAGTAATTTCCCAGAAACTCATCAGAATATACATATTTTGTACTTCTCAGACCTTCATAAAATTGGCCTTCCTGACCTTGGAAGTCTGTTATTTCAGTAGGATGGGAGAAGTGTATTCCCACAAACAAATATTCTTTAAGAAAACTAAACTGGTAACAAAATTTAATATTTAAATGCAAAAGTTAGTGCTATTATTACACATTTGAAAAGTGTGTGTAGCTTATCCATAGCTTGTTTGATTGGTCTGTAGAGAACACAGATGCATCAAAAAAAATTGCAGTCAGGAAAATGAACGTATCCCCTGGTATGAAGCTATCCATCTGCTACAAGTTCTTTTCTGCATTCTTTAAGGAAAATACCAGATGTGCTTTGATTCAGTCTACCAGGAAACAGCAATATATCCCCATTTTCCTACCTTTGCACTATATCAATCTCGTGTTGAAAGTTCTAATTAATCCACAGGGTCCTTGATCATGTCGCCAGCTCATAATAGAACATATTGGCCTATGACATTTGTAAGTGGAAAGGAAGAAGCAGGTTCTCTCAATTAGTTGGTATTTCATAAGCATTCTGAAAATGAGCGGCTAGCTTCATAAGAATTCTAGACTCTACCTAAGCAAATTTTCCAAGAAGGGTATATAAGTGAGAAACAGAAACAGAAAAAAAAGAGAGAGAGAGAAAGAGACAGAGAGGGAGATTATAAAACCAAGTAGACTGCAGCATCATTTACCCTCCCCTACTGCCAAAATTGTCTTAATATTAATTGGAGATGCTCAGTTGTAATTTACAAAGGTACATAACAGTGGTGTCTTGTTTTGAGCTATTATATACAAATTTGAAATAAAACTTATACTATTCAAACAAAATGTGAGCTATGTCTGGTGATTTCAACTTCACAACATCTAGAATCACCTGGGAGATGGGACTTGAGCATGCTTGTGTGGGATTATCCACATTAAACTAACTGACACAGGAAGATCCATCTTCTTTGCCTGATATGACCACTCCCTGGACAGGGAACCTTTGACTCTGTAAATGGGAAAGGAAACTAAGCAGAAGTTTGCATTCATCACATTCTTGTTTGTGGGTGTGATGTGACCAGCAGCTTCAAGCTCCTGCCATGAATTCCTCTCTGTGGTGGAGTGTATCACAAATAAATATTTTCCAACTTCTGTTCTCTAGGCCAATGTTATTATCACAGCAACAAAAGAAACTAAGACAATGTGTTCTAGCTTGTGTAGAGTTCATGTGAAGTTGTTTAGTTACTAGTAGTGCAGGTGCCAATGGCCTTAGCCAGAGAACAAATATTCAATATTAAAAACATTAGGTATGCTACAACAGGTGTACATAAAATCTTCATAGCTTAAAACATATTTAATAGCATATTTGTTTAGAAAATAATTTGTAAGGTGACTTTTGTAATACTAGAGAAGTGAGCTAGGTTTTGCAATAATTAAGAAATAGTTTATGTTGTTTTTCATTGTGAATTAGATAGGTTGACAATGGATAAATATTGACAATTCATGAAAAATAAAACAAATGACAGTAGAGAAAATACAAAAAAAGTAATAATAATGTGAACGTTACCCACAACCACATTCCTATACTTGCCATGTGGAAGATTTGCTAATACTGGCAGCCTTGAAATACACATTTTTTACTGAAATTTATCAATGACTTATTCAAGGCATATGTTATAAAAGGACTCTCTCTTATTCATCTCTGTCAGTAGATAAACAAAATTTTCTCATCGTTCTACTGATTGTAAAGGTAGAAAGATGATTCTGAGATATGTTTTCAAATGATAAGCAGATAATTAGCCAAAAATTGTGATTCATACAGACAATAATTTTACTACCAGGTAAATACTCAACAAGTCTCCTTTATATTGTAACTATATATGTCCTGGCTAGCAATTCATTTTCTTCCTAGCTAAATGTATATTAGTATCCATTGCTCCTTTGATCCTTCAATTTCATTTGTATATTTTGAAATATTTAAATTATTTAAACTATCATGATGCCCTCACATTGTATTCCTTACTAGGAACATTTAATATAAAATAAAAGAATGCTTATTTTAATTGTGATTACTTGTTTTTAAATAATGGTTCAAATGGAATCCATTCCCAACACTGCTTATATGACCAAGAACAAAGGACTATATAGCCTACGGATCTATTGTAAAATCAAATACTACTATGATAATGAAATTTATCAGCAATAAAATGACTTCTAATGGCACTTTGCCATACTCATAGATTAATATCTTGTTTGACCCTCATTAGCTTTCTTCTGCAGCAGATGCGAACAATAGAGAAACCCATAGTCAGACCATTGTAAAATGGAATATCAGGGATGTTTTGATTTGCATTTCTCTGATGGCTAAGGATGTTGAGCATTTCCTTAAGCGTCTTTCAGTCCTTTGAGATTCACCTGTTGAGAGTTTTCTGTTTAAGTTAATGTCCCATTTTTTATTGGATTATTTGTTCTGTTGATGTCAAGTTTCTTGAATTCTCTGTTTATTTTGGAGGAGTACTACTCAGTGGGGGAAAAAACAGTGACATCTTGAAATTGGCAGTCAAATGGATAAATCAAGAAAAAAAAATCATATGAAGTGAGGTAACCCAGACCCAGAAAGACAAATACAATACGTATTCACTCAGAAGTGACTTTTAGATATAAAACAAAGAAAATTACCCTACAATCCCCAACACCAGCGAACCTAGACAACAAAAAGTTCTCTATCAGAGACATACATGGATCTAAATAGAAAGGAGAAAAAGACAAGATCTTCTGAGCAAATTGGGAGCATGGGGATCATAGGAGAAGGTAGATTGGAAGAGAGAGGAAAGGGAGGAAAGTGGAGATAAATGTATAGTGAAATAAAAACAGTAAAAAGAAAAAAAATTAATGAGATCTATGCACATTTGAACTCACAGAGACTGAAGCCACATGCACTGGTAATTCAATGATTCACACTAGCAGACTTGTTAAACTAAAAGGCATTTTTGTGTTGTACTGAGTTATAGATTTTAATACTTATTATTGGGTTTCCTCACAAAACTAAAAATACCTCTCCTAATGACCCAGCTATACCGCTGTAGTATTTATTCATAGGACTCTAATTTAACCTATCATAGGCACACTAAAATGTTTGATTCTTATTAATGTGTTGTTCACAATAGAAAAGCTGGGAACTTGACTTCTGTCAGTACAGTTATTAACAAAAATACATTTGATTTATATATGGAATGAAATTTTTTTCAGCTATGTAAACAATGTGACTGCTTTATTTGCACTCAAAATGCATGCAACTGGGTTTTTAAATTTTAGGTCAATTAATTCACAACCCAAAAGACAAATAGTACATATTTTTTTCAATTCTGGATCCTTAATTTCATATAGATACAGAAAATTATGTATATACTTATGACATAAAAGTAGATACAAAACTGAGAGATAAGATGCGAAGGGAAATGGATGAAAGAAAAAGAATAGTTAGGGGTGGAGAAAATCCACACAAAGCACACTATATATTTATATGTAAGTGTTCTTATAAAACCCATTACTATATACAATGAATATATGCAAATAAAGTTATTACTCAAAGGAAAACATTGTTTTCAATAATGAATGCATTTTAATGAAGTGTTAATTTATTCTAACATGAAGTGAGAATAAGCTATGACAGAAACTCATTAAAGATTCTTCAGGGAGGAAAATGGAACAATTTATGTTAAAATTAAAATATGTTCAATTTAGAAAGAGCTTAGAAAATTTTCTTTGTTTCAGTAGCAAGATTCTCTAAATCAAGTGTTTCCATCTAGGGATTCTTTATTATGGCAGTTGAGTGGTGATAAATGCCAGGGTAATAAAGTACATGGATCCTGGGCAAAGATCACTGTTTTCCTGCTAAACTATCATCTCTCCAAGGCAGTGCAGAATTGTAAACTTTACTTAGAAATGTAGACAAAAATATCTGTTACATACACAAAGAAATTTACAATATTATGATTTATTTATTCATTTGCACTCAGATAAAGTTTATTCTTAATACATTTCACCACAATCCAGGTACTTACCCTTTTGAAATTCTTATTTTTTATTTTATTCATAAAAAATAAGAATACTTGCACCTGGGTCTGAAAAAGCATGGGATAAAACTGGACTTACATAGTGGACAATGAGGACTACTGAGAACTCAAGAACAATGGCAATGGGTTTTGATCCTACTGCACATACTGGCTTTGGGGGAGCCTAGGCAGTCTGGATGCTCAACTTACTAAACCTGGATGGAGGTGGGCGGTCTTTGGACTTCCCACAGGTCAGGGAACCCTGATTGCTCTTCAAGCTGATGAGGGAGAGGGACTTGATCGGAGGAGAGGGAGGAGGGAGGAGGGAAATGGGAGGCAGTGGCAGGGAGGAGGCAGAAATCCTTAATAAATAAATAAATTTAAAAAAATAAAAAAAGGAAAAAAAAGAATACTTGCACCTATCATTAAACATGCTTTCTTTTTTTCCATTTTATATTTTTTGCTCAGTTGTTTGTAGGTGGGTGGGTTAATATCCAGGTCTTCAATTCAGTTCCATTGGTCTTCCTGTTTGTTTCATGCCAATAGCAGGCTGTTTTCAGCACTGTAGCTCTATTGAACAGTTTGAAGTCAAGGATTGTGATGCCTCTCGAAGCTCTTTTATTGTACAGGACTGGTTTTGGCGATCCTGGGTTTTTTACTTTTCCATATGAAGTTGAGTACCATTCTTTCGAGGTTTGTGAAGAATTTCTCTGGGATTTTGATGACCATTGCATTGAATCTATCGATTGTTTTTGGTAAGATTGATAAATGTCTCAACTGGTCTTCAGAATGTGCCAAAATCCTAAAGAAGTAGGCTCTAATGCTAGAGAAGGCAAGGAATGGTCAGCAAAACCAAGGGCATCCAAGCAAAGAGCCAAAGCTTCTTTCTTCCGTGTCCTTCACATAGACTCCCAGCAGAAGTTGTGGCTCACGTTAATGCTGAATCTTCAGGTATGTGGATTAAAGGTGAATCTTTCCACCGCAAACGATTGAATTAAGAAAAATTCCTCACAGGTGTAGCCAGGTAGCCACTTTGGTTTTAGTTAATTTCAGATTCAAAGTGACAAACAAGAATAGCTGTCACAAAATTATGATTCAATTACAACATTTCTCCCTCCTTTTCTCCTCAAAACCTCCCATAAACCATTTCCCGCTCTCCTTCAGACTCATTAGTTTTCACACTATTTGTTATTATGGGCATATATGTATACACATATGCATATGTATTCCTAAATATAACCATTCAGTCTTATAATATTGTTTCTATGTATGTTTTCAGGGATGGCTGTTTGGCATTAGAAAATCAAATAAATTTTAATAAGAAGCATCATAAAGTACTTGTATCAGTTTGTTTAAATACTGAAATTATAAATGTGATAGTAAACTATTTCTTTATAAAATATACACAATAAAAGGAAAAAGATTTTTATTTTTAAATACACAAAATTGCTAAATTAATAGAAGGGAAGTAGTGATGCATACCTACATAAACAGAAACAAGTCATAGTTTGTCAATAAATACTAAAACATGCTCTCTTTGACGCTGTTCCTCTGAAGGGGCATGCAGGACATTTCCCTCTTCTTGGTTTCTTTTCTCTCCCCCCTCTGTCACTTTTTTCCTCCCTCCCCTCTACCTTTCTCTCCTCTCAAATAAACTCCACAGTCAAATAAAATAAAATAAAAACTAAAATACATGATGGTGATGATTACTACTCTCCTCAAGAGAAGGTGTAAAGAGACTAATGACATCACTTGAAATGAATGGTGAGAACAGTTGTAAACTAGTCAGATAACTGGGCTGATGCTTGCAATCATAGCAGAGATGGGTGGATTACAATTTGAAGCCAGTCTGAGTAACATACTGAAATTATCAATAAGAAAAATTAAGAATGATTCATGTATGAATCCTATTACAAGGATTTTGCATTTACATCAAAGTTGAAAGTGAAAATTATTTCCTTGTGCAACATACTTAACAAGTTGCACAGGTATAATATAAACTGTTTAATTCTTTACAACTATTAAGTTCAATATAATTTATGCTTTGAAGCTATTTTAACTGATCATTTTGAAATATTAAAGAATACTATATTATGTAGTGCTGACATTGAGTCTTTCTTGCCAAATAATATCATCTTAATTTCGTAGCACATTACTTTCCAATATAATTGCTGAATGATAAGATGAATAGGGACTTGTTTTTCATTTAGAGTTGTGTTTAAGGTTGCTCTCTCATTTTATTTAGTAATTATATGTAGTTCTGCTTCTTCTCAGGATTGTTTGACTGCGCTGGTCCAGGAGGGAAGAGGAAGAGAATCAGTTACCAAGGTTCAGGAAGGTTGTGGGTACGATGGAGACAGCCCTCTGGAAGATAGACTTCAGATGATTCTAAAGATGAGAATCAGCTCTACTTTTCTCATTTTACATACCAATCCCAGTTCCCACTCCCTTCCTGAATTCTGATGTGGAAAAAGTTATGTTTCATTGTCTTTTATTTCATCATTTGTAAAGAAAAGATTGTCTTCTGTTAGAAATTTATTTAAAAAATATTTTTATTTAAATTTGTTATCAATACTTCCTCTAAATTATGCTGTTCGGTCTTTAAGAGAACTGCTAAATTTGTTCCTAAATTTATTGGTGTTTGCATTATGTAACTTAAAACATTCTGTCACTAAGGATGATGCACTCAGTTCTTTGATATTGGCAGATATGAAATTATATTTTTATGCTTTCTTTAATCACCCTTCTCCAGATGTTTCTCAACTTAGGATGAGAATGAAAGCTAAGAGTTTCTCATGGCTAATGGTTTTAATAAGCTTAACCTGTAAAATTCCATAAGTCTATGACTTCCTGATAATGGATTCTGAAGAGATACTGGCTTTCATAATCCTTGTAATGCTGTACAAACAGGTGAGGCAATATGTTACTGCATTGTGTAGCCAACTAAAATTCAAAATTTTTGTAATGTTCTTCAAATTTATTTGTTCAGTTTTTATTTATGTCTCTTTCTGAGTACTCACTGGTCTGTCTGTGAACCATGTGCACAGTAGAAGTACACATTTTTGGATGCCTGGAGCTTCAGTTATAGGTAATAGAGGCCTGTCTGATATGTGTGCATGAACCCAAAGCCATATTCTTTGAAAAGAAATAAATGCTCTTAATCTCTGAGGTAACTCTCTTTCCCCTTAAATACAAAAATTTTTATGTAGAATATATGATATTCTCATCCAGACTAAAATAAAAACAAAAATAGTAGTGCAAATCTTCATCACTCAAGTACCAAATATGTATGCACGCATGTATGTGTATGATGTATATTATGTAATTTTCATTTTCTAGCTATATAAAATAATGAATAGAGTGAGAATTTAATATAGGTATATAATGGAATTTATTCTTCTTTACATTTTGTTTATAAGCAATTATGTCCACTTCTCACTGATCCTCTTCCTAGCTAATAATAACCTATTTTTACTTTCAAGTCTTGTTCTGACGTGGGAGTCCCCTTTGTGTGCTTTGATTACCATTAATGATAAAGAAACAGCTTTGGACCTATAGAAAGGCAGAACTTTGGTAGATAGAGAAAGTTAAGCTGAATGCTGGGAGAAAAAAGGGAGGAGTCAAAAAGAAGCCAGGGAGCTGCTGGAGAAAGAGGCTATGAACTTTACCCAGTAAGCCACAGCCACATGACAATATACAGATTAATAGAAATGAGTTACCTTAATATAAAAGTTAGCCAATAACAAGCTAGAGCTAATGGGCCAAGCAGTGATTTAATTAATACAGTTTCTATGTGATTATTTCAGGTCTAAATTAGCCAGGTGGCCTGCGAACCAACAAGGGACTTCCCTCCAACTTTGTTCCTTTTAATATTCACCTAATAAAAGCAATATGATACTTGTTTAATCAAGCCTAGATGATACTTCTTAAAACAATGATCTTCGGGCCTGTACATTTTCTTGCAAACAATATTTTTAGTGAAAGGATACCATACCAATGCCTCTATATGCTACATTTCATCCATCCATGCATCCATGCATCCATGCATCTATGCATCCATCCATCCATCCATCCATCCATCCATCCATCCATCCATCCATTCATCTTTTTAAATATTCTTATTTTAATTCAGTTACTTTCCATCATTATCAGTGGCAAAATAAACACGAGTGTGCAACTATCAGCATTCTCAATTGCCAGGAACTCATTTGGGTTCTTGTCCAGTAATTTACCCCTGGATTGATTATAAGGTACATAAGAGTCTAGATTTTTGAGGATCTTCCACACTGATTTCCATAGCCTTTTTATTACTTTAGATTCTTACCAAAAGTGAATTAGGTACGCATTTCCCTAAACATCATCACAAATATGTATTATTTTTGTTTACTTGCTCAATGATAGCCACTCAGAATGAAGTGAGACCAAAATTAAATACAGTTTGATTTTTTTTTTCACTCATGGCTACAGATATTAAAGAATTGAAAAATACATCTATTTACATTTATACTACTCCACTTGAAATGTATCTGTTCAGTTCAAGTGTCCATGTATTAGATTAATTATTACTGATGTGAGAACCAGTCTCCAGAAGCTCAGGGGGGTCTATAGAGTTGGTGGACTTGGACAGACAGATACATGAGGACTCTTCTGCGGGCCAACCTAGTTCTTTATTTTATTATTTTTTCTGTTGCTGGTTCTACTTTATTTTTCTGATTTTTCTATTCTGTCTATCCTGATGTGTTCTTTATAACATTCCTTCTTCATCTTTCCTTCTCCTAGCTTTATTGTTTCCCTTACAGTTTACATATCCCAGAAAAATCCTTCAAATAACGTAGAAATTAAATATGATTAGATTCTATTTTTCAAGTGAAAGATTATAAAGAATACAGGTTAAAACATGTTTTCCATATCCCTTATATGATTAAAATTTTACATATTACAGGAGAAAAGCAGGTTGTCCCAAGAACCCACTTAAATTCATGCTCAAGCAACTTGTTATAGATTAACAGAGTGTAAGCAAACAAGATATTTTTCTAAGACAGTTCTACTGGCAGACTGCATTTTGTAGTTACAAAGAAAGGACAATCACTTTACTATTTATCCCAAAAGCTAATCTTACGATATATCTTAAAATAATCAGAAACATAAACTTTTATACATGAAAAAATCGGCCACCTCTACTTTAAACCCTCAGGGTGCATACCCATTCATGAAAAGTTATCTGTATCAGCAAGCTGAGGGCAGAAATGGCTATACGAAATTAATCATCACCCTTGATCATCAACCCATCCAAGCAAGAAAGACACATCAGCTAATAATAATTAGACTACTTTGTTCCCTTTCACTGATCTTAAGGCGTCCCTTACTCAACTCTGTAAAATTCATTGTTTTTTTTTTGGGGGGGGGGCTTTCTTTTCAAAGCTATTAACAAAAACGTCTTACTCTAGTCTTAAGTCATTAAAAAGCTTTATTTTTGCTATTATGCATATTGAAACCCAGTGATATATATCTGAACACGCAGATTGAAAGAATTTGAGTTAGCTGGGTTTCTGGGACTCAAGTGTTTTTTAGTCATTAACCTAAGCTTCAGTCTAAATGGGTCCTCAACAGAAACTCATGTGTTCTGTGTGATAGTTCTTTGTATATTTTTTAATCCTCTACAGCTGCAGCCTCTGCTTTGTGAAAAGCAGGAGCAACATTTTGTCCTACCTTTACTATGTTAATTTTTTCACCAACCTCACCTCTGTCATAATCCCTTACAATATTTATTTAAAATTCTACGTAAGCCGATATTATTATTGTATAAAATTATTGCTTCAGTTAAACAATACAGCTTATGAGGAAATCATCTTCACAATAATCCACAGGTTAAAAATGCCCAGTAGAATAGGATATTTGCATGAGGTAATCACACTATATTAAGGTCAGTAGGGATCTGCCCGTGCCCTTTCACACCATGCCAGATACCAGAGGAAAACGGCAGCAGCAAACATGTAAAGGCAAAACAGTAGCAAGAGACATTCTGGGGTTGAGCCTCTTGGGGCCTTGTCTATCTGAGATTCACCCATCAGAATCTTGCTTCCTGGTATGCTAAGCCCCTGAAGTCATTTGCCACCTACTGCTCTCCTGATATAGTCCCCAGCAATTACTCTTTTTGGTTTTAATAGTTTGAGGATTTTCACCCTCTATATTAATCAACTATCATAAGAGTAGATGGCAAAGACATTTCACCACTCTGTAGCTTACCCATATTTTCTGCTGTTTGTTTTGTTATGGAATATATTTCAATTTGTATTCAATTCATTTTTTGAATTACTTTATTACATTTTGAGTGATTTGAATCCTAACTTTGTCCACACTAGCATATCCTGTTGTTCTGGGGATAACACAGTCCTGGTGCTGTAATTGTTAACATGCTTCTTTTTTTGTCTCCAAAATATAACAATTTTTCAATGTACAACAAAGTCAAACATCAAATGCCCCACAGTCTTTAAAATTCTAATGAACGTTCAGTGTTTCTGTAAATGCACCAAGTATTCTGATTCTATAATCCTACAAAATTAAAAAACAGTTTAAGCACAACAGTGGAGACCAAGGTATAGCAAAAGAGCAATATGGCAAACTAAATCAAAATTCTGTCAATGTCCGGTTTTTCAGAACTGTTCTTTGTGTACTAATCTGGTTCCAAAGGCTTGAACTGTTCCACTTTTCCCGCTCTTACATCTGCAGCAAACACAGCTTTTCTCCGTGGGTCAGACTTCCTCTACCAACACCTGCTGCTGTCCTTGACAGATATTCTACTGTCCTAGAATCTTTCACATCCTGAGAATTCCACTTCATATCAAATTATGTTTTCACCAATGACCTTTCCTGACCTCTCTTCTGGGACTCTACCCTGCTCCAAAGTGTCAGGCATAAATTATTCTCCATGAGTTCTTCAAACTTTTCAAAATTATTTTTTATACCTTCAAAATGAGTACCATTCAGAAAATATAAGAGGCACTCTTCTCTCTCTTAGACCACAGCATTTGTAAGTTGACCCTGAAGAAATACTTTCATATTGTGGCAATGAATCAAAGACGGTTTCAGCACAATGGTTCTGAAGTTTTATAAATTACAAAACCCAGCACACACAGATTATTAATCCAAAATATCATAGAAATGACTGGAAGAGATTTTGATTCATTCTAAACTACACAAGTCAGACCCACATTTCTGAATTTCTCTCTGAATTCCTATCTTCCAAGCTCATGCAAAAATATAAAATTCAGTTTTGGGAATACTCAATGTATTTTTCTAGCACAAATTTAAATATTCTATGCACCTCCAATAATGCAGTCCAAGCCACAGAAGCCACATGGTTAGAACTTCATAACAACAAGCCTATTTCTCTGGTACCAATTTTTGTACTAGTTTCATCTCTGTTGTAGTAATAAATATCATTATAAACACCAATTTGGTGTGGACATTTTTTATTTTGGCTTATATGATTACTATATATTACTGAAAAAAGTTAGTGTAGGAAATCAAACAGAAAACTGAAATAGAAACCACAGGAAATAACACCTGTTGATTTACTCACAAGCTCAAACTAAGCTATCTTTCACATATAGAACAGAACTGTTTAGGGTAGTGAAACACATAGCAGGTGCGGCCCTACAAAATCAATTAAAAATCAATTCAATTACCAATAGGCCAATCTGGTCTAGGAGTTTCCTCAATTGATATTTTTTCAGTCATATAATTCAAGCATATGTCAAATTGAAAATTCAGGCTAACATGCATACACAAGCACACTATTAATTTCATAGTATTTGTTACCAATGCACACACACACATGTATCATGCAAACAGACATACACACAAATATACACACACAGGATTTCAGTTCTGAAATCATTCCTATGAGATGTGATAAGATTAATAATATTAATAAAAAGTAAAATCATTTCAAAATAACAGGTGAAAAGTGTTGTGCCTGTGACATGATTAGTTGCCAAAACTGATAACCTAAATTCAATTGCTAGCACTTGCTATGGGAGCTCCTTCTGCTTCTTCAGCCAATAGCCTTTAAGATACCAGCCCACTTGGGCATGGTCTCTTAGAATATAAATGTAGCTGTAAAGCCTGTGCTCTCTCTCTCTCTTGCTTCTGACTCTCACTTCCGGTTGCAAAACTTTGTTCCTGTTCTCCATTCGTTCAGAGGATTGTGATCTAGGAAAGTGATCAGTAAGTCTCCCTTAAATAAATCCTACTTTATTATATGTAATTCTGAACTAGAGTGGATTACTTTGTATCATCCACCATCAAGTACTGACACTGTAAAATGTGATAACTAACTGCAACTAGTTTTCCTTAATGTAGACACACATGATATGGGACATTACCATTTGCACATATATGCAAACACACAAGTATATAAATGCACAGTTTCTAATTCTGGACAGAAGACACTAGGTCTTTTCACCTCCTGCAGGAAGCACAAGTAATTGTTATAAATAGCATATGGGGGGGTAGTTCTTTACAATTCTGTACTTTGAAAGACAAAAATCATGCCAACTGCATTGATATGCCCTCTGCAATACTTCTAGGAAGAACGTCCCTTGCCTCATCTTGGCTTCAGCAGATTATAGACAACCCTTGAAGTTGATTTGCCAGTCTTCCTTAGTTTTATTTTCCAGGGAAAGGTGAGTGCACTATCTGCCTGTTCCACAGCCCCATGACACAGGACATTCAATACAGGACCATCAGACAATTCAGAGCAGTAACTCAGTTTATAACTGTGAGTGTCAGCTTATATATGTTAAGTGACATCGTGTGATGTGAAGGTACTTCCAGCAAATGATAGAGAGCCAAGCCTTTTCTCTGCATGCATCTAGGTAGATTTTTCTGTCTCATCCTTCCTCAGTAGCTTTGACACTATCCTTCAAACTCAACCAGGCTTTTCTCTGTGCTACAATCCTCGAGGAACAGGCCCTGAGATAATTTTGGCCCAACATTGATTGCCTTCAAATGCATAACTGCAATCATTTTTTAATGTTATTATACCTCTTTTTTTTCTATTTGTGCATCTTACTTCACTTTGGCAGAGTTTTATTGAATAGGTTAGGATCTACCAAACATAGTATGCCTTTTTCTCATGCTGATTTTGCCCCCAAAATTTGTATTTACAGGGAAAAAAAAGATAAAGTTGATATGTTTACTAAATGTTCTCCAAAATATGGCATCGGTAGATGAGAATAATAACAAATTGAATTGAAGACCCATTTTGCGTGTAAAAATTAAATCTCTATAAGTACCCAGAATCGGTATAAAAATGTGGCCATCATAGTCACTGTGTGGTTATACTTATTGATTCCATAATATTAACATCTTCGTCAAGGCTACAGCATATCTAATCGACAAGCATTGCAGTCAATAACAATCCTGTGGTTTTCCTTAGTTTGTGATATGATCTTTCAGCTATCAGGTGTCAGGTTCATTTCATTGCATTTGTTTTATTATGAAAAGAGAGTCTTTTGATCTTACTGCTCTACATATTATTTTGAAAGGATTTGTCATTCTCTCATGGAATGCTTCTATTATAACACTATCTTCTTATTTGTGTGGTATCTCCTTTGACAGTGCTCTATTATTATAGGACTTACTGGTCTCATAATATAAAATAGTTTGAAAGAGACGCTAACAAATACTTAAAGAGAATAATATTTGGCAGCAAAATGGTAATAATTTAAAATCCTGAAACTTTGTTCTTCATAAAGCTTCACAAACTATAATCAACATTTGATTTATGATTTAATTTCTCTAACTGCCAGAATTTGAGGGTTCAGAAATCTAAGTGTAGACATGGAAGTGGCATGAGTTTCAATCAGGAAATAGAAACACTGTTCATCAAGCTGAATTTAAGACTATGACCCCTCATGTTCAGAGTCATCCTTGACTCTAAGTCTTAATGCTACTTGACAGGAAAAACATCTGTGATGAGTCTTTGTCATAATTTTATGCTAACAAACTTTAAACATTCCTTGAATTTAAAGATAAATCTGTGAGATTTTAATCACTTTTTGAATAATTACATTTATTCAAGTGTAGAATAGAATTAGTTCAGTCTTATTTATAATTTCTGCTTTTTATGATAAGCACAATTTCCTCTAAATTCAAAATAAGCTTGTTTCTTCTTTCATGTACTTGTAACTTTATAAAGACTCTTCAATAAGATTGCTTGGATGGAAATATTCTAGGTGGACAAACATTTCTCCTCAGTGCTCTGGTTCATTCCTTTGGATGGTGGAGTGATCAAAAGATAAGAACTTCTACTAGTGCTCTGGTGCTTTCCTTTGGCTGCAGAAGTGAACAGAAGACTCTTGCTTGCTTTGTATTTTTCCACAGATGATAATCTTTATATTTTTCCTACATACAACTACTTGCTTTTATGAGTTGGTTTTCATATTTTTTCTCTACGGTACTATTATAAAATATAAGGTATATGAAATTATTTTTACAATTTTAGGCTGCTGTCATCCACAATTATCTATTATATTAATAATATATGTAAATAAGTAAATCTTAAACAGTCTAATCTATTTGATATGCATCTTTATACATGTATGTCTACATATATTACATAAATTTATACTGGAAATATCTCTCAATCAATCACTTTTTTCTTTCATGTGACTACTAATTTGAATAAATCTTAGCAAATTAGAAATAAGTTACATTCATTTGTCTTTCTCTTTTTTGTATATGACCTATATGCCTGTTTGCAGGTCAGCAGACATTATCAAGGAGAAAGTTCTTCCTTTCTACCACAAAGATTCAAAGGATTGCATAAAGATACAGTCTCACTTGGTAGTAAGCAACTTTGCTCTCTTGGCAAGTTCACTGTTCCAAAACCAAAATATTAAAAAAAAAAAGAATCTTGTGTCTAGGAGTTGGAAGGATGGCTCAGTTAATAAGAGCACTTACTGCTCTTTTGGAGGACTGGAGTTTGATTACTTTTGGTGCCATAACTCCATCTCCTGTAGATGTAAAACCCATATTTGCCTTCTGTATACCCATACATATGGGTGCATATGCATGGAGAGACACATATCACATACATAAAAAGCCTTATCTCTATATATATCTCATACATTAAGCTTATTTATCTCAGTTCCCTCCATAAAGATATTAAATATACCTTCTTTTCACATACATATTATTGTGCTTATATTTATGCTATTATATTTCACATATGTATTTATTTTTAAGTGTCATACTTCTGCATTTATATATTTTATCAATGGTTTTGGTGGTCAGTCTAAGTTCATATTCTGTTTATTTTGGGGTAACACTAATTTATTATAGATCCTGAAGCAAATGAATTCACTATTTAATAACTGCATTATATTTTATTCTATGATTGAAACAAAACATGTATTAAGCATGTAGTTAGACTAGGAACTAAGGTAACAATGCTTTATGGTAATTTTTGTAAGCTTGACATATCTGAAAGGGGAAAGTATTAAAATAGAAAATACCTCCTTAGAAATGGTCTGTAGGTAAGTCTATGAGAAATTTTCTTGATGAATAATGGATGTGTTTGATATGATCTAGTCCACTGTGCAGCACACTACCCCTAGAAAGCTGGTCCTGGAAGGTAAAAGATAACAGTGTGAGCAAGTCCTTTCAAATTTGATTTGGTCATAGGAATCTAAACTACATATGATGTCTTTAAGTCCTGCCTCTATTCAGTTTCAAATTTATTTTGTATTTATGGCCTTTGGATTAACATTTCTCTTGAAATTATTACATAGAAAGAAATACGTGATATATGGATATATTTCCATATTAAGCGACTGAATATATTTAAATAGAAGTCTATGAAATTTAAACATATTTAATCATTAACTATTGACAATGTAATGCTTATTTCATTTTCATAGTAGTTTAAGAATATTTGTATAGCTAATTTTACTTATTTAGATAAGATAAATGCTGAAAGTGCTATACCTCATAAATACTAGTATTTCTGATTAAAATATGTATTTCATATTTAATTGATCACCTAGTTCACCCTCACAATTTTTTGAATAATAACTAAGTCTTGTTCTAGTTGTAATACTAGTATAAAACTACTGTAAATATGGCAGAATGCCAACAAATGTCCTTCATGCAAATGATTTTTTAACTGAGGGATCTTTATATAACTATGTGAGAGAAGTGTAACAATGTGAGGATTACAAAGATTTGGCATCTCTAAAAATATTTTTAAGTTTTACTGATCAAAAGTTAATTTAGAATTTTGCATGTCATGATAGTTTGATGTTTCTGGCAGTGTTTGGTTTTGTTTAATCAAATAACATCACTTGGAGCCTTAGTTTGAACACACATTATATACACTTCACAGCATAAATCCCTAAGCCATGCCACCCAACATCAAAACACTATCAGAAGCCCATGGCTCAGATAGCTTCTATGGTATCTTATGGAATGCAGTGATGTTACAGTACATGATTCTTTGCTCTTTGTACAGAAACTAAGGAGGATAATTTCACAAAACAAGGACTCAGTATATAAATATCAAATTTGTTATCTCTGGATTATTTTGTGTTGGGACACTTTATAGTAAAACTTGATACTTTGGTTGATTTGAGTTCCATACCATATTTATTAAATGAATCTTGGATTGTTGAACTATAACATAATGTTAAGTGATGCCTAAAATGCTCTAACAGACCCTGTGCCATGTTGCTATTGATTTATGTAAAGAGACATTCTTAGAACTTACAAGTATAAATAAAAATTCTGCAAAGATTTGAAAATATTCTACATTCTGAAGGGAAAAATACTTAGCCAGTATGCAGTTCTTTATTAATCATAAAAATAAATTTGGAGGGATCATGTTCATCTAGATAAACATGATTCTAATCTTTTTCATTCAATAGTATCAACATTTTAACAACTGAAACGAAATTGTGTGTGTGTGTGTGTGTGTGTGTGTGTGTGTGTGTTTGTGATGTGTATGAGTATACCTGTGCATAAATGAGCACATGCAGTACTTGGAGTATTCATCAAAAAGGTATTGTGTCTCCTGGAACTGGAGCCTTGGGCAGTTGTGAGTAGTGCAGCTTTTATGGCTAAATTAAACTGAATCCTCTGTAAAACAAACAGAATTGTGCTTTTAGTCACAAAGAATTCTTTTCAGCCTCAGATGTATTTTTAGTTGTACTAAAATTTGTGAACCTCCTACTTTACTTCTTGAAGATATCTTTTATCATGTATATGATAACTGACATATTATCACTGTTCTACTAAATTTCCATTGGAGTAATTGTGAAAACAGATTGCTGTTATATATATTTGTGCTACATAAACTCCTACTTACATCACAAACTATCTGGAAAGGCAGATTAGAATGAGAACAGTGAGAGAAGAATGAGGTCAAGAGATGGCCTAGAAGTTAAAAATTCTTTCTAGAAACATTATTGTTAATTACCAATAACAGTATGATAAAAAGAAAGAAAAGAATCCCCAAATTTCTCCTCTCATCTTTCCATCCATCCATCTCTCCCTCCTCTTCCTTATCTCTCTCCCCCTTTCTCTTTTAAAATAAATAGCAAATCATTATTTTTAATCAAGTGAGGAAATCCACTAACATGTTCTCCATTTTGTATGGGGCCCTTGAAAAGTTCAGAAATATACTTTTAACGAAATATGTATATCACACCTCTTTTTCTGAGGTTACAGAGTCATTATAGCAAAGGGGCTGAAAAAGTGTAAAGGCCAGGTTCAGTAAATGACCAAAAGGAAATGATGTTTTCTGAGTACAGCAGCATACCAGGACAGTTGCATGTATGAGCATACACTGATTGTGACAGCGGACACAGAACATGCTAAGCTCAAAGGAATCACACTCTCAGCATAAAGAGAGGAACGTGATCACAAACTCTTAATGTAGTTGAGTGGCTATTAATAATTGATCATTGTTGGGAGAAGAGGTATCAATTTCTTTTAAGGATTTAGTCTTAGGTAACTGAAACATTTCAATAATATATATATATATATATATTCAAATACATATGTCCAAAATTATATATGAAGTGTGAATTATACTTTATTGGTTTAAAAAGTATAAAAAATTACACATAGCTGGGTGGAGAAGAAAAACTTGAAGAGCTAGAATATAAGATGAAATTTTTAAAATATACCATATGAAATAATCAAAGAATTAATACAAATGAGAAAAATACTGTATTTGTTGCAACTTTAAATACTTTAAAATACTGAAAAAGCATGGGATAAAACTGAACTCTCTGAATATGGTGGACAATGAGGGCTGCTGAGAAGCCAAGGACAGTGGCACTGGGTTTTGATCCTACTTCATGTTCTGGCTTTGTGGGAGCCTAGCCTGTTTGGATGCTCACCTTCCTAGACCTGGATGGAGGGGGGAGGACCTTGGACTGCCCACAGGCAGGGAACCCTGACTGCTCTTTGGACTGGAGAGGGAGGGGGAAGGGAGTGGGGCGTAGGGAGTTGGGGGAGGGGGAGGGAAAAGGGAGGTGGGGAGGAGGCAGAAATTTTTAATAAAAAATTAAAAAAAAAACAAGAATATAAATGGTAAAAAAAGTTCCATTTAAACTAATCAGTTTGGTTTAGTAAATATTGAGATCCTAAATTGAAACATTACCAGCATATCTGAGAGAATCTGGAAAATTACTATTCTTCCTTTTAAAATGACTTAAATGTGTCCATTCACAACCCTGGGTCAAGGCATAGCATGAGTAACTTATATAAATGCAAATTGGAGGATAGCCAAAAGCTAATTTCCTTCTTCCATATATAATTTACAAAAATAACCAGTGAGTAACAGTACTAGAATTTGATGAATTTTTCGTCTACTTTGGTTATCTTTATTTTGCCCAAAGCAAAGTTAATTAATTAAGATAAAAATAATATGAGATCAGAAGCAATTAAAATAGTATAATTTTTCCTTAATTAAGTCTCTCAACTTGGCAGTTTATCATTTTGCTACTTTTAATTTTTCAGATAGACTGAGCAAACTGTCATTTTTTTTAAGAAACTATTTCTTAGCTTTATCCATGTTTATCCATAGACTACAGATACACACCCTCTGTCATGACAGAATAGGTTAATTCCTTTAAAAATGCTATTAACTGAACTAATTATCAAAGAATATGAGCAAAAACAGGGCATTATTTCTTCATGAAGAAAACAAATCCAAGTCCAGTTTTGCCTGGAGTGTTAAAGCCCCTAATGTTTGTGATTATTTGCGTCCTCAGCCAAACAGATGGCGTCCTTAAATTCTCTAAGTGTTAGCACCTTCCCTCCTTTCTGAGTTCCCTGTCAAATCAAATAAGACTTGTTCTTGACTCGATATAAATCATAATGAAATATAAAGTTAAAAAATACATTTTAACCTAACATATTTATATAAAACACCTCATATTAAACTATTAAAACATTAAGTTCTCTGCTTAAACAAATTTTCAAGAAAACATTTAAAGTAGCTACTTACATAAATAAGAAGAATGATTGACTCCATGCCAAAGATTTTGCATGTTTCGTCTTCTTTTGGAAAATATTGACTGAGAAGTCTTCAGCAAACCTTCAATAGAGTTGTGTATCTCAAATCCCGTAGAAACAGAGATGAGGTCCTACACAAGAGCCGAGGTTAATCAGTCCACACTGGTGCCTTATCTATCATTATTCCTTCCCATTTCCCTCTTCCTCATTTATCTCTCCTCCAACTCTTGTGTCTGCTCTCTTCTTTTTCTGTTTCAATTTCATTCTACTTACATATAGATATGCTAAAAAATATATAGAACTTCATCAACTCTTATATTTTTCTCATTTAAAGTATTTGAATACCAATTTTGGAGTTAGGGTGTGGGTAGAATTCAATGTTTTCAGTGCTACCTTTTAAGTCATCCAATCTGTACTGTGGAATATGGTTGAAGACAGCAGGCATCATCCTTTGGGATTCATATAAGCACACATAGATATGAACACACACAGAGATGATCCCCTAACCAAAAGGAAGTTACATTTCACCTTGAATTAAGTGAGATCATACCTCTGCTAGTGTCCATGAGGTGATCTTCAAGAAACATTGACGGAACGGAGAGACTCCGTGCCTAAGAATGAGTAGTACGTCGAACAAACAACACAGACGTAAAGGATTACAAATACAAAGCCCTGCTACTGGCCTGCCTTTACTTTTTGCAGTTCAGTGCATATATATTTTGCTGTTCCTACTGTCATCTATCTAATATAGATGGGAGTCTGGGTTAGTGAAGCTGTATCAAGAGCTACTATGGAGAGTCCCCTTAGTCTTTTCTTCTAGGCCCCTACCCCAAGCATTCACTGTTTGCACAGATTTGGGGAAGAATGGGGCCACCTTTGTAGGTTTCCTTGTAGGGGGTACCAAGACAAAGAGTACCAAAATTCTCCTATAAGGAAATGTTGGCCATGTATATTGCCGTACAAGAGGTCCCAGAACCCTGCCACCTCTATTCAGACAACTCTTGTGTGGTGAACCCACTGCCACACTTACCCTATGCCAATATCACATTGGATGCTAATCATATTCCTTCCTTGATGATACAACTCAGATCGCTCCTAGAAGGTAGAAAAATCCATATATATATATATATATATATATATATATATATATATATATATGTATGTATATATATATTCAACATCTCAGGGGACACCAAAACTTTCCTGGCCGAATTTCCCAAGGGAATGCTCCTGCTGATGCTGCAGCTTCAGGGGCCTGTCTCACAGAGGTCTCAAATCTGGAAACACAAAATTCTACCCAAATGCATGGCTTAACTCATGTCATCTGGAGAGGCCTCAAATACCTATACCCCAAGATCCCTGCAACAGAATTAGAATTGTTCATACATGTAAGACTTGCCAACAATTTCTCTGCACCCACTCCCCCTTTTACATGGCTGGGGATGAACCCAAGAGGGTTAGGACCCAGTATCGGTCTGGCAAACAGATGTAACACATTACCCTCCATTTTGCGAATTAAAATATATTCTGGTGACCATAGACATGTACTCTAAGGCATGCTGGGCTACTGACCACTCAGGGGAAAAGGCAACTTATGCCAAAAGCTACTTCTTACAATGTTTTGCTACATTGGGACTATCACAACAGGTCAAGACTGAAAACAGCCCCTGTTTTATAAGTAAAAAATTAACACTGGACTGAGCTCCCAAGGCCCAGATGAAGAGCAGAAGGAGGGAGAACATGAGCAAGGAAGTTAGGGCCGCGAGAGGCCATCCACCCACAGAGATGGTGGGACTGATCTAATGGGAGCTCACCAAGGCCAGCTGGAATGGGACTGAACGAGTATGTGATCAAATCGGACTCTCTGAATGTGTCTGACAATGAGGGCCGACTGAGAAGCCAATGATAATGACACCAGATTTGGATTCTACTCCATGTACTGGCTTTTTGGGAGAGCCTAATCTGGATGCACAGCTCCTAGACCTGGATGGAGGTGGGAGGGCCTTGAACTTTCCAGAGGGCAGGGAACCCTGACTTCTCTTAGTACTGGATAGCGAGGGGGAGGGGGATTGGGGGAGTGGGAGGGAAATGGGAAGATGGGATAAGGTGGAAATTTTTAATTAATAAATAAAGAAAGAAATTAAAAGAATTCTTCCAGAAATGGAATATATCCCATACCACTGGGGATTACATACAATCCTCAGGGTCAAGCAATTGTCAAAAGACATCACCAATATCTCAAAGAGGCCCTTATAAAACAAAATGGGGAGAAGTCTCCCTCATCTACAACTGCAAATTTTATTAACCACCAATATTTTAAATTTTCGAAAATCAGATGAATAAATTAATCCCAGAAGCGTTGCGGATCCTTACTAACGAGGCCCTGCCTAAAGGTTAGGTGGAAGGATCCTCTCATTAACAAATGGAGGGGCCCAGATCCCTTGTTGACACAGCACCGAAGATATGGATATGTCTTCCCAAACAGAGGAGAAATGCCTATATGGCTACCTGCTCATAACTTAAACTTTCTCTCCTCCCCTCAGGACAATTAGGGAAGACCAAGATGACCAATAAAGAAATAAAGAGATTATGGTGAACAGCCCTTAAATTCAAACACAAGAAAAGAAAAATAACCACTGCCCAAGGGAGACTGACCCTTGAGGAAAGTGTTGCCTGCTTATCTATTTCAGGTGATCCTTTCAGTGGTAATCATGTTAATTCTTCTCACAAGGACTAAAGTCCAGACAGCAAGCCCCCACCAACTGCAGAATATGACATGGATCCTGTTAATCCCTGGCACTGGAGGGATCCTAAACCAGACTTCTCAGATGACAATATCCTGGACATGGTGACCTGACCTGATTTGACCTCTGCAATTTGCTGTATAGGAAGTAACCAGACAGTATCCTTTATTAGAAACTGCTGGGCAGCACCTGATTACTATTGTTCTTCTTGGGGATGTGAGCAGACTGGACAGACATAGTTAGAAAAAAAACATAGACTGCTTTACGTTATTTACAAACGTCTTTGGATTCCTTAGCAAGGGTAACCTTACAAAATAGAAGAGGCTTGGATTTGCTGTTTTTGGAACAGGAGGAAATTTGCAGGGCACTTGGGGAAGAATGTTGCTTCTCTGCGGACCATTCTGGGACAGTTAGAAGAGCCTTAGATGAGTTAAGTAAAGATATTGATTTGTTTAAGTCAAGGGCCCCCTATGAGACCTGGTTTAATTGGTCCCCATGGCTTACCATACTCATCTCTTCCCTAATTGGGCCAGTGACTATTTGTTTATTGATCTGTCTTTTTGGCCCATGCATTCTCCAAAGGCTGAAACAAGCATTCCAAAAACAGATACAATAGGTACAACTCATGGCCCTTTGAGTACATTATGATAGGCTTGATACATCTCACCCCATTGATGAACTCTCATTTTGAGGGTAGTCAGGCTAAAACTCCAGATAGGGGTGGCCCTGACCCCGTGGGCTAATCTAGCTTGGTGACTGGGGTCAGGTGTAGGATATAAAACAAAAGAGGGAGATGTTGACCCAAAATTATCTCAGAGCCTGTACCTCAAATCCTGTAGGACAGAAAAAAAGCCTGACTTGTGTTAGAGGGAACTGAGAGAGGATGAGATAGCAAAAACTAGGTTGATGCCCTCCAGCCAGAGATAGGGTTTGAATGTCTCTCATTGGCTGGAGGTACCCCCACATCACACCATGTTATTTAACCTACATAAACTGACATTCATGGTAATAAACTGAGTTCCTATGTTGACTTGATGCCCTATCATGTCTGATTGCTCTGTGTCATGGGGTTGTGTAAAGCACTCAACTTTCCCTGAGAAATCAGAAGGATAAGAAGGCCTATCCTAGCACTGTTTCTTTTTTTCTAGAAATCTATGCCTGATAAAAATGAAGTTCTTATCTGTATTTTATTGCTTATTATTTGTACTTCTTAGTCCAAGTAAGCAAAAAAGTCTATAAAACATAGTGAAGCTAAAAATAAAAGTTAGTACAGATTATTTTTAAGAATTCACACATAAAATTCATCTCATTGTTGCATGCAAAAATAATATAAGAAACTAGTATTTAGATAATTTTAGTATTTAAAAATGTTTATTCCTTTCATATGCCATATGTAGGAATAGAATTTCTTTGACTGATATGTATAGATAAAGCATGCTTCTTATAAACACCAATGTGTTTCTAAATCATAAAAATTCTAGTTAGATAATTTAGACACTTTGTAGTAATTAAAATTTTAGGAATAAAAATCACAGATACTTAATGAGATGAAAAACATTTTCCATGCTTTTAATAATGTTGAAAGCTCAGTCATGGAATTTTTAAATAAGCTTATATTTTATATGTAAGTAATCTTTTCTTACATTCTAAAGTAATATAACGTAAGGTTCCCTGGAACTAAAACCAAAATAAGTGCCTTATTACAAGATTTGGCTTATGCTTTTAAATACATAAGAATTATCTAACTTATAATGTTGCCCATTTAAACACAAAATCTTAAACTTTTTTCTAGATTTAATTTATGGATCTATGAATGTCAAGGTTTACTTACCTATTATTTTGATAGTTTCTACAGCGATTTGATGTGCTGACACTTATTTCACAAATGGGAAGCCTATAAATGGAATCACTGAAGCAGCTTCGACATCTGATACTAATGAAGGGATCATAATTTTGCATTTTGCTGAAAAAATATATTTAGAACATAAACATTGAAAATTGGCCAAATAATGTTACTACTTTCCTACTTTCTCATTAACTGTAACAAATAGGTGCAATGATAATAAAAGTTACATTTATTGATTTTTTCTGTGAATGTAGATATGTTCTGACCCATTTTGTTCTTCCATTAATCCTTTAACTAATTTTACTTCTTTATAATGTGTAAAATTCAAGTTCAGGAAGGCCATAAATTTTGAAGGTAAATATTCAACCTAGAAACTTTAGCAACTTCGTAGCAGCTTACCAAAGTAAACTTACCTATTTTACATCGATGTATAATAGTGTTCTCAGAAATTTATTCTTAAATTGCAATTTTCCTTACCCATGAATATGTCATTTTAATATTACTTTTAGTACATATCATTTTCCAGTGATCAGATCTGAGGTTTTCATGATCCATTTACTCACTTTTAAGAAAGCATCAAATTTTAACGATTTCCTGTTGTTTGTTTATTTTTTGGAAATTTGCATACTAGTGCATCACTCAACCCTCATTAAGGAAAATTCCTCTGACAGTAGATGAGAATCAATACAACAACCCACAATCGGTCAGTGTTCATAGGGTGAATGAGTTTGAAGCATTCATTCCGAAATATCATGTATTCATCAAACTCCTCCTCGGGGTTCAGGTAGCTATGCAGAAAAGGAAGTGGAAAAACATTCTTTACTTTTTAATCAATTAAAACAGAAATTACAGTGTAGGAAGCTACTTTCTCTGACTTCGTTTGAATAATTTTGAATCTCTTACTTAATAGGGAAGATTCATTTTGTAGTTTTAATATAAAATGTAGATATTAGAAAGGGTTTCAAATACTCAAACCACATATGATAGTGATTGGATTACGATATCAAGGTAACTGATAAAATAAAAAGATTATTTTAGAAGTTGTCCCAGGGCTCTTTTTGATGGGACTTCTCCTGTAGTCAATGCTGGTAAACACCTCTTTAAGTATCAGAACCTGGAACTTCTGATCTACCTAATTTTACCTCCTAGGTGCCAGGATCATATTTCACCACTAAGCTTATGGAGTGCTGGGTATCAAACCTGTTGTTGGCGGCTTGTTTGTTCCTGGCTGCTCAGCCCCAAAATAATCACACAGAAACTATATTATTTGAATCACTCCTTGAAAAATCACTTAAGCTTATTGCTAGCTAGCTCTTATATCTAGAATTAACCCATTTCCAGTATTTTATATTTTACTATGAGGTTTGTGGCCTACCGGCAAGGTTCCAACTGGAAATTAGTGTCTCTCTCCTCTGGCAGCTCCCTGGCATCTCTTTGACTTCACCTACTGTTTCTATATGTATCTCTTCCAGCCTGTCTATATTCTGTTAAGCCATTGGCCAAAAGCAAGAATAATCATCATAGAGCCTATGGGGGGCTTTTCTTATTCAAACCATCATATTGTGCATAATTTATTTCTTAGTTTTAAAAAAGATGATTTTTTTCAGGTTAAAGTGCTATAGAGTTTAAATCATAAAGTCATTCCTATGGTGTCCTGACATGAGGTATACAAAAATTACAAGGCAAAAAAATTTTAGAAGGCCCTGAAAGATACCCACATGAACCAAAATGGAGAAAGTAAACTATAGTGGGGACAAGTAGGCATGCTGTACACATCAGTCACAGTACACAATGAAATACCAACTTGGAAAAAAGAAGTGTTCTAGGAACAAGAAAACTATGTTTTGCTGGCAGCTTATATTTCTTTGTAAA
>NW_004949100.1:3666262-3679123 GCF_000317375.1 Microtus ochrogaster | reverse complement strand
GCATGTGTGCTTTACTTGACAAATACTTTCCAAATGCTGGAAGCAACCCTCTATTTATCAGGAATCTCATAGTAAGTGTTTCAAAAAAGAACCATGCTTCCCATACAACATCTAATATGAATTATGAGTACCTTTATTATATATATTACCTTCTGCTTTTATTCACACTCATATTAGGAAATGGAATATATAGTTGTCCTGCTGATTTTTTGTAAAACTAAATATTACAAAGTGTCTGTCACACAATTGGTTTAAAAAACACACACAAAAGCACACACACACACACTTAACCAAAATTAATTTGTCCAAAATTTCTTCTCAAAAGGATATAAGAAATTTATAGGCATTAATGCTTGCATTTCCATATCATATATCCTTCTTTGATAATGAAATTACGATTTTTACCTTTATAAAAACTGTTTGATAAACTATTACGTTGCAACAAATAATTGACTAGTGCCTTTATTTATTCTTAAAAGTAATTGCATTTACAAAGCATTGACCTGACATATGCACCTGTTCCTTGGAGCATAATATGTAAATGACGACTTTGAATCTACATTCTTTAAACAGAATAGGAAACTTAAAGGCAGAAAGAAGGTTACATGTCTTTATAACCTTAAACAGAAACTTAAATATTGCATCTTAGGAAGTAGCAGCTGCGGTGAGACAGACGCATTGTTTAAACAGTTTGCCAAATCACCATAATTTGAAATTGTTTTTAAAGGATGCCCAAAGATATTTGAATTTTATATGTTGACGTTACTGAGATATACAACATTCATTTTCCAACTTGGTTTAGCATATTAATATTAGCATTTAGAATAACACGGGATTCAAGAAATCTTTGACATGAATGCACAATGTTAAATGATCTAGGTGTCGTTAAGGGAGAAAAGAGGCAACATGTGAACAAGCTGATAGTGACTTCTGGGCCATTCTGGATAAGCCAGTTTGTTTCCAGACTGATTACTCTGTCATTCACCAGAGCCTATCTTGTCTGTGGCTGTCATGCTTGGTCTTTGACATTCACAATAAGATTAGAGCCAATACTGACTATCTCAGCAGCAGCCAAGCTCAGAAAGATAGTAGAGAACTCACTCTGATACAACTGCATTAGCAGAGAAGCCATTCCATTCTTCTGAAAAAAAAAAAAAAAAAGCAAACAAACCACATTTGCCACATTTGCCTAATTATATCTAAGTGGAAAGCACATCTTTAATTTTTATAGAATTTACAGGATTAAATTTTTAAACAATGTATTATTGCCTTATGAACGGACACAGGAAATGCCTTTCGTTATACATGAGTAAAATCTCTGTAGGATAATGTATGTAGTAGTATATGTGATAAGTAAATAATAATCTCAATGATCTTAAATCTTTCTTTCATGCTTGATAGGGAATCATTCCTTTTCATGAATCCAAATCAGTGTGCACTATGTTCTCTGACATATCCACTTATCTGTGTCCTTCAGGGAACTTATTTCCAAAGTACAAAACTATGAAACATATTATTCCTTAAATCACAAAGTGTTGTTCTTTTTTCTCAAGATATACACAAAAGAGGTTATTAAACAGCAGATCCACATTTTATATAAAATAGATATTAAATAGTACTAAAGACAATTATGGTATTTTCTCCTTATGCTTTTTTGCATATCATGGGACCCCGAGGAGCTCATGGAGTTCACATATGTCACTGAATAACACCTGTGAACCAGAAGCCTAGACATAACTCAGCTGGCTTCTCTGTTGTGGATTGACAACAATTAGATTAGTGAGAGAGCCTCACAAGGCTGCAGTCTCCATGTTACACAGCGCTCGTTCTTTTCTGGAAGCTTTCCTGGAATGAAGCTGATTCCAGTATCATGTGGGTAGTTGGGAGAATTTGTTCCCTGAAAACAGCAGGAACGTATTTGTGCCCGTTATACGCAGGAGGCTATTGTCACTCTGAGAAACAACCCAAGGGTCCTGGTCATGCTGTCCTCTCAAGGACTCTCCCCGTACAAACGGCATCATCTAAAGCAAATAAAGTTTTCCTCAATGCAGTTTTATATTATTGAATCCTGAGTATGGTTACCTTATCAAAAGATTAGCATGCCGTTTCCTTCACTATATTTTATTCCTTAAAAACTGTTCACATGTTTTCTCATCACTCCGTCAGGGGAATACGTGCAGGCTGTTTTATGGTATTCATGATGAAGTCGTATTTTGTTGACTATGACTGCAATTCAGAATTAATAAATACAAACTACACAGTGGTAGCTCATTCTTACCAAGAAATATGAATGAGATTTATTGCAGAAGAATGTCAGATCAGATCATCTTATCTGGTGTATCTCATACATAATCCATAGTTAGAAATCTGTGATTTAAAACTAGTATTTTGAAGACAAAACAGGAAATCTTTAGGAATAGAAACAATAACGCATTCAATTTTCAAAAATGGTTCTCTATCTGCATAAACTGTCTTCCATGGATGAAGATAATTCATGCACCAGCATCAGTGCACTGCTTTCCTATTGTTTTTCACAAAAATTCGGCAAAGAACACAGAAGCAAAGGAGCAGAACAAGGAAAGAGTAACCAAGCGAACTAAAACCCTTATTAATGCTCAAAATCTTAATGCCAGTTACTTTGCCTTGCAGAGTTCATTACTTCTTTCAGATTCCAGAGCTTTGGTGTTATTTTCTTGTAACTGTCAATCATGCAATAAGCCACTGTCAACCTGTTCAGTCCATGTGTTTACTATCAGGAAAAAGGAGATCTTTTGATAAGACTGTTGATTGACCAAAGGTCATGTAAAATTCGTTCACATTTTCCAGTTTCCCATGCAGTAAGAATAATAGCCATACATGAAGTGTAGTCGGACCACAAAGAAGAAACTGAAATTAAGAAATACAGAGATGATACATACATATATTTTCAGTAACTCATGCATAGGCTGAACTCCTCTTAGGAGGGAGATTTTTTTTCTTTGTTAGAAAATCTGATAATGTATTGGAATATGTGGACATCTACATAAATGGAAAGAAAACCAAAAAATAATGCTACGAGAGAAAGGTATGCAAATATTTATGGAACGACAGGAACTTTAATTCCTACACCAGTTTGTTATGCAATTATTCTTTCGCAGAGAACATCACCGCTTTTTTAGGATGGTAATCATGGAGACTGTTTTCTAATATACTATTCAAACTTCAGTGTTTTTCTCATTCCATTTCCTGTTAGGATCTTGTCTTATAGAGATGACAAATTGCAGAAATGTCACTGAACCCATACAATCTGGTTACAGGGGTGTGCCATTCATCATTTAGGCATATGTTCTGAATTCACAAGTTTTAACTCATTGTTTTCAACTAGAAAATAGTCAATATTACAGCATCCAGATTTTGTTATTACACTATTTTTCACTGTTTAGAAGAAATTTTCTTTAGAATGTCAGCATAGTAAGAGAGAAGTAAATAAAATAAAAATATAACATTTCCTTACTTCAATAGTCAATTTGTTGAGAATCCCTCTGTGACTCTCAAAGTTTTATTTTAAACAAATAAAAATAGATTTTACTATTATTGGTGTTCTAATTTTGCCCTTGTTTATATTCTTCAGTTCAGTATCCTAAACCCTCACATGAACTATAAGAAATGTAAAATTTTCCTTTCTGTAGCAAAATATTTTGGATATACTTATGAATATAGTAAAGATAACAGGACCCATGTATCTTCCCTTATAAAATCATAGCTAAATTATTTGTTCAGTCTTTTTGTTTTTTTTTTTTCCCAAGCAAACAGTACAAACATCTCTCTGCATCTCTTGGAGTGACTAAGAATAGTAAACAATCCTCCTGCTAAGCAGAAAGAAAGAGAGGCCTGTGGTTAGTTCTATGTCATTAGACATAGAGAACTTCTAAGAGCACAGACTTCTCCCTCACATTCTTGAATGGAGTTAGTATCAAGGTAGTTAAAACAAAGACCTTGTGGGCTATTTGTTTTAGTCCTTACAGCAGGAGCCCGGGCTGATGGACCAGACTGAGCAGATGAAGGCCATCAGAACAGGTTCACTCAACAGCTGTGCTTCCCACAACAGTTGAGCTCCAATCACCTACCAATCCTAAATTAGGACAGGAATATTATTCAAAGACTTTAAAACCCAAGCTTCCCAGAGGACACCTGAATTTTTGCTTCCCAAGTTGCCTCTGTATTTTGCAGAGGAGGTTCTTTTTCCTACTGAATGTGTCTTTTCTCTCCCACACAAAAGCTTTTCAACTGTTTCTGTCTGTTTTCTGTTTGCTAAGTTTGAGATTTCTCTGCTGGTGCCTGTCCGGGCTTGAGATTTTTTTCCTGCTTTTAATTCTTTAACTGGCAGAGAAAGTGCACGTGATAAAGACCCCTAGATTGCAACAACTTCATTTATGTCAGGCCTTGTAACCCGACTCAGTTCCCTATAGTGAGATTATGAGTGATGTCAGCCACTTTCAGATATGGGCTATAAAACACCCTATTCTATTCTCAGGCATCCCTTTAATGTGGAACTGTCAAGAAGGATGGATACAAATTCCTGGGTGAGCAATCAGAGGAGAACTTCCATGTCAAATTTCTCAGTAGTATTAAATTGTGATATAAATAAGAATGACAATTTTCTTTTAAGCCATAATTATGGTTTTTGTAGAAACAGCAGCTAAAGTAAACTAATGAAAATTTATCTTCTATACATTATACTCCATTAAAAATATTAGCACAACTTGTGCAACAGGTGATAAAATTTATCTAATCAAGTGTTCCTGCAGGCCTAAAACACCTTCAAATTCTGCTCTTTCTGCACAATTCTTCATCATCAGTGGTCAAATACTCAAGTTCATATCTTGTTATGAAAAATTTGTAAAGCCTGGCAAACACAGAACATATATTATTCTAGAAATGGAGATTGAGACATCTTTAGATGAATATTCCCACGAGAATATCAGTGATTCCTGTGAACCTTGCCTAGTAACAGAAGGCATAAATTTAACTTCTAATCACTTCCTTTATTTCAAGTGGCATCCCTTGACTACAGATCCATTTGATATTTCTTTCTTTCTTCTTAATTTCAGAACTTGTAGCTGCATAGCAATAAACAGTTCAAATTCTTATTTTCTTCTTTAGGAAAAGAAAATTAAGAAAAAAATTCTTCTGTATATAAATAATTAAATGTAAACAGTGTGTGTGTGTATATACATATATACTTATATATGTGTTTGTAATTAGGTTTGAGGTTTTACTTTTGTTACTGTTGTTTGTTTGTTTGTTTGTTTTATTTTTGTTTTTTTTCGGAGATAATTATCTACCATCTTTAATGTGAAATCACAATGCTGCTGTAGGTGAAAATTATCTGTTGATGAGGGAAATGAGGGAATCTTGCAACTAAGAAAATTCAGTCGTTTCTTCGCTTCTTTTCTTTTTCTTCATATAGAAAAAGAATCATCTCTGTTAAATGACAAGGCCTAAACACACCAAAGAACTAGCAACAATTTAGTGCACTATGTGTTGTAATTACAAGAAAGATAAATGATCATGTCTGGAACCTTAGCAGGCATGCAAAATGTCATTAAGACTGACACAGTGCAGCTGCGCTTGCTGGTACACTCACGATCCCACTGCTCCAGAGACAAAAGAGGTTTCAAGGACATTCAGGGAGACACACTAGTTTAAAAAACCATTTCCTGCCTGTGCTATATGAGACAAACAAAAATAAGTAAGTGTTGAATACTTGTTCCTGGAGAAAAAATACTTAGGCTGGATTAATGAGTTAATGGAATGAAAGGAACACAAGAAATTTGATAATTGTTCCATCAGGTGATATTTTAGCAGCCTCTGGAGGATTTTTACTAAAGACATACAGCATCACTATTAAAAACCTTTGAAAGAGTACAAACACGTATTGTCTGTTTCTAAAAAATACAGTTCTTCCCAATTAACATTGACAAAGGTGTTATTCTGAATAATAGTCTGACAAGACTCTCTGAAAAGCTTTGCTTTCCATTTCTCTAGAGACATCATTGACATTTACCTACCTGGCCCATACAATTAATTATCCCCACAAACTAAATTAGGCTGTGCATTTTTGTTTTAATGATCACTCCTAATCTCTTTCCCCAAAATTGGGAAGCCTGAGGAGAAAGTTTTGAGGAAAATTAGAGTCATTTAGTTAAGACAACTTCTTACTAAAGTATCTGTGATCTTTATATGTAAGTTATGTTCATTTTGATGTGTGCATATGACTCACCTCTTATCTCATGAATTCTGAAGAGGTAAAGAATGTCTGAGCAGATATTGAAGCGAGAACACATGCAATACGCTCAGAGAAAGAACTTTCACAAAGAAGATGTGGTTACTTCAGGTATTAAAATAATAGAGGTGCTTTTTCAAAGTAACTGCAAGGAACACAATAGAACAGATGAACTAAGTGAAGAGGTAAGCCCTGTGAAACACATCCTATGGTGGTTCCACTACTAATAAACACATCCTAAGTTGGCTCCACTAATCTAAAACTTTATTAAAATATTAGATTTTGTTCTGCTATTAATTAAGGAGAATATAGCAAAGTTATATTGACTTGTGAATGAAAAATTCAGATTGGAGAGACATAAGAGAGAGTGTTAAAAGGGGAGGTAGTTCAAAATGGCATTTCTCCTGTACATGATAATTTCATTACTCCTTAATTGATAAAAGAAGAAAACCATTAGACTTCAATTTAATAATTATACCACCCATTATTTACAGTCATTAATTATGATATGAAGCATAAACTTATAATCTATTTTTATTCATAATGAAAATACTTGCATTTTTCAATATATGATTTTGAGTGTTGTAATTGCACTCAAAATACAAAGAATTTTTAAGAAAAGTCATAATTATACTATTGAAGTAAGTATTAAGAGGAGAATTATATTTTTTTCAGTGAAATAGAAGTGCACTGTTAGGGATTTAAATAAATAGCGATATTTACTAGCCTTCTTTCAGAATTCCTTCTGTGAATAGCTAGGTTTTCAACAAGTTTTGAGAACTGAAGCTAGGTAACTTGAAATTTTCATATGGAACACATTTAATGCTTCATTTAAGCTGATTTCACAATTACCCTATGTAACATCCCCATAGGCTATGACACTGCATGGGCATTTATCTTCAGAATAACCATCCTGATCCCCTTCCTCATATTTTCCCAATGTCTACATGAACTGTAACTGTGCATTTGCTTTAACAGAAAAGATAACACTCTATCTAAAATTTCTTTCTCATTGTTTAGATCATATTTACAAGTAGTTTAAAACATGGTCATAGATTATTATTTCAATATCTGTCAATCTTCAATAAAAATAAATTGTAATACATTTTATGAAAAAATTATGAATTAAATAATATACATTTAAAATATAAGGAATTAAGAAATACTTTCCTTTTTATCTACCATATGCAGGCCATTGAAGTGTGAAACAAGGATAGCTACACATTGAAAGGTCTTGATATTTAAACATACAAAACACATCACCAAATACAGAATATCCTAACATAGGCTTTCATAATCAGTGACATTGTGAGAGGTTTTGGGTTTGTTTGCTTACATTGATTTTTCTTTTCCAGAAGGGTCAGAATGGTAGATATGGCAAAAACATAAGAATAACTTTTGCATTGTTTTATTTTGATTTTTGCTTTTCAAGACAGGGTTTTTCTGTGTAACTTTGGTTCCTGTCTTGGGACTTGCTTGGTAGATGATGCTGGTCTCGAACTCACACAGATCTGCCTATCTCTGACTCCCAAATGCTGGGATTAAAGGCATGTGCCCACACCGCCCAGCAAAAAAAAAAAAAAAAAAAAAAAAACAAAAAACTTGAAAATAATGTTACAAGTGTTCCTCTGTCATTTCATGGGAATGATTCCCTGTTTCTCTGACTAAACTTGAATGCAATGCAAAAGCAACTTCTAGACAATTTTCCTAAACATCTCCTCTCCCATTCATGCCCTCAAAATGTTGTCTAGTTTTAAGCATCTGTTCTGCTGAAATATCTATAGAAAAGACATGATTCGAGATGCCAGGTGGTCTGTTTGATGACATGCAATCTGCTACTCGACTTCTTGGACAAACACATTCGATGTTCATACATTATAATTATTTTTTCATGTTATATATGCCTTATGTTAAAATTTTTTCAATGTCTAGCTGTCCTACCTTGTCCTTAATTAAACTGCTTTTTCCTAAAAGCACAGACATTTGGAACCAGGCACAGTTATTTCAAGAAAGTCCATAATGCATTTTAAATTCTAAAGCTACCTTAAGTTCCTTACCCTTCAGCAGGAGATAAATGTAGAATGATACTATTTACCTCCTCAAAACATAAAGGTAATATATTTTTATTCTTAAGTTGGATTTCTTTACTTACTTTTCCTTTACTTCATTTCGTAACTTGAACCAATTAGAGTTTTGTCTTCATTATGGTTTCTTTGACTGTAAGAGATAACATGCCCATGGAAACTCTTGTAAAGGAAAATATGTAATTGGAGCTGATTTACAGGCATCATGCACACAAACAGCAGACATGGTGTTGGAAAAGGAGCTGAGAGTTCTATATCTTGATCCACAGGCAGCAGAGAGAGAAACTTTGTTACATTAAGGAAAACTTGATCATATAAGACCTCAATGTCCACACGACAGTGACATACTTTCTCCAACAAGACACACCTCTTAAAATGGCCAAGATTCAAAGACATGAGTCTTGTGGATCATACCTATTCAAACCACCACAAATGCAATATAGTAAAAGCATGTTAAAATTGTTTTCTGCTTTTAAGATATGTGGGATTTTACCTGGAGAGTCCTTTATATGAGTTGAATATAATAGTTTAATTAGGTACATATAGTAATCTTTGGCTTTTAATAATTACCTGTTTCTTTTTTAAATGATTACAGCAGCCTATCAATAGATATTCATATAAATTCTACTTAACATATGGAAATTAATCTAGTAAATAATAAAACAAATGCATCCACAAAATTGAATGGTAACATTAGAAAGTGGTGCCTTAGAGTTTCTTAGCAACAGGAGAGTTTAAATATGTATTTAATTTGTGGACACTAGGTTTGCGTGTACAACCTAACACATTACTGTATCTAAATCTACTTTTAATTTTATTTCTGATATCAACTACTTCTCCTCATGTATAAGGAACTCATCTTTTTGGGTTTTCAGTAGGGCACAGCATATTGATTGGTGAAAATATATTTTTCAAGAGTAACTTTTTAAAACATCACTTTTGAGTTTGGGGCAAACAAAAACCTCATAATTTTAAATTGTATTGTTCTAAGTTTTATAAAGTATAGAAACTTTCACCTAATAAGTTATTTTATTTCTCAAGAAAGTTCAGTGTTTAAGTAGGTAGAAATCAGATATTTAGATGTGCTTGTTTTCTTTGTCTAGGTCACCCATTATTTCTTGATGCTGTAACACTTGCACTTGAGTAAAACTTTGAAGACTGGAAATAGTTCCCCATAATCTTTGGCCAGCATATCCCTGGAAGCTAAACTGATTTGTCTGGAACATTTTTCCTATCCTATCCCACACCAATCTTGTTTTGTTTTGTTTTAATCATGATTTATTTTGGAGTCATCTCAACTATTTCCAGAAGTCAGGTCCTAAAAATAATTCTGCATAAAGCACAACCTTATAATATACTACATCTTAGTTTAATTTGAGCCAATTTTGGTATCAGTCAGCACTCCGAATTATGAGTATTTGTAAAAATCAAATGGTTCAGTGATAAATTCCTTTTGATTCTCCTGATGCCTCTGACTGTTGAGAGTAGAAACCTGACATCAGGTTATTTTAATTCCCTGATGAGCTTCATTTCATAAGACTTGCAACCTCTATCTCTTTATTGATTTCTTCTTTGATGACATCGCAATATTGCACATTTTGTATTTGACAATACTAAGGGTATTTTATTAACACCATTTCAAAAGCACATACAGAATTGCTCCATTGTCCATTCAGAGTTTGTGGTTTTACACTCTGGTTACCAAAGTTAAGTTTATTCTGCTTAAACCTGAATTCACCTTCATATAGCCTTCTGATTAGCCTGTCGTACTGCCATAGATGCTTGTCTTGCCAATATTTTTAAGGATTGTATTCATCAACGCTTTCTGTAATTTAGATTCATTTTCTTTGGACCTCTACCACATTATATCAAAAACTATGACACATCCCATTTGTTTTTTTAATCAGGATTTATCACATCATCTTTCACTATATTCATACTGGTTTTTCTCAGGGTTATATCATTCATATATTTGTACTAGCATTACCAATTTTTTATATTTCTAAAAAATTACAGAATGGTCACATTGCTTACAAGTCTACTGTTTTCTTAGTTACAAATCTCAAACTCTGTACCCATATTTCGTATCTAAATAATTTAAATGTACATTTTCTATTTTCATAATCCTACTCTGTGTTTCCCCTGCAAATCAAAACACAAACACACACACACACACACACACACACACACACACACACACACACACACACCTTTTCAAACCAAGAAATACTAATCCAAAGATCAACAAGCAGATATTTTATTGAAAATTAGAAAGTAGAATCATCTTACAAGAATTTTTTTTCTGGTTCACATACAAAAATGCCAATAACCTATTGTTTGCTTTTGTGAATATTTATAATTGCAGATTTGTCTTAGGCCAGACAGTGGTTTGTTATCATGTTAAATAACACGCAGAACATTGTCCTCTGACACTGACTTACAAAAAATATCACAGAATGTAAGGAAGACACCATTTGGCAGTGTTTTCAACAGAATGAATTATATGACTCATGAAAAATGGCTAGCACTTTATTAAGCAGAAAAAGGGAAAGGAGACATTCAAGGCCATAATCTGAAATTTCAAACATGAACAAGATGTGCTCTATGGAAAGCTTATTTTTAAGTTGTAAAGTAGGTTTGGAGAACAGAGAGAGAAGAAAGGAACTGGCGATTGAAATTTTTCTGCTTCCTAGTCAGCTGAAGCTATAGCTATTATTCTGTCGATATGCAAAAACTGCTACAGGAGGACAGTGTGTACTTCTGGACAGAATCACAGAATTCCTCTTCTTTTCCTTATCATGCAAAATGTCACACTTGTGAATACCAAAAGAAAAGAAGTTAGAAGGCAATTTTCATTTTTCTAGAATGCATGAGTTCTCCATAAAGGTTTGTACAGTAGTTTGTTACGACTAAGACTGTGACAAGACTCTTTTTAAAAATTTTAAATATTTTTAAATAAAATATGGTATCATTATATTCCCCGTTCCCTTTCTTCTTTCCAATTACTTGCATGTCCCTTCCTGGTAGCCTTCAACTCTCTCCCAAATTGATGGTGTAATACTATTATTATCATCATTATTATTATTTATTATTGCTAAATATATGTGTATATATTAATGTAGATAGTTGTAAAATATATAAAAAAACAACCCGAGTACATTATTTTATGTAAATAAAAGTTCGTCCTCTCATCCTTTAAAGAAGTCAACTTTCTTCTTGACAGTCACCAGTTACGTATATTTTGTCTAGAGTTTTGACTCTGTGAGATTTTCTACTTTCAGTATTATATTAGCATGTTTATTTTTATTTTTATTACTTAGATCTTTTTAGACAGAAATGCCAGGAGGCACAAATTTATTGCAGACTTCTTGTTCCTCTGTATCTCACAGTCTTTCTATCATCTCTCTTCAGCTACTTCCTAACTAAAACTACTGAGTTTTAGGCACAGGAGATGTCTTCCCAAGGTCTCTTGATCTCAGCACTGAGTCTCTTAATGGAATAAACACAAACAAGAAGAGACATAGAATGACGGAGCACCTTATAATATTGAATTAATAAGTTTATTTTCTAGACACTATAATGATAGAGAAGGATGATCAATTATTTTAAATGATGTATCCTTAATAGGTGGACCATAATCCAAATGGGCCTCAATACCACAATGGGCTAAGCAATAAAAATTTGACTCAATGGGAAGATATTAAAAACATTTTTAAAAAGTAATAGCAAACATGGTGGGGAAAATTGGAAGAATTAATAGTGCTGTAAGGGAAGAAGATTGTGGGGTGAAGATGTTCAAAATACATTAAATGACTGTCTCATTAATAATTAAAGCAAGAAATACTGTGATGATAATACTCTGAAGTATAGAACTTGATTTTCACAATGCACCATTGGAAAGAAACTGTATATAGTATAATGGACTAGCAGAAAGGGAAGTATCTCCCAAGGAAGGTAAAAAGGATTAGATAGGTATGAATGGATGGGGGAAGACTGAAGCAGAATGGGAGGATGAAGCAGGAAGTAAAGAGAGTTGTGTAGGAAGGAATACTTGTTAGACAACTAAAACTAAGGACTATTTGATGGGTCATATGGAAACCTAACATCATAGAAACTTTTCAAAATATATATACATAAAGAAATAATCTAAAAAGTATCACCAAATAATGGGTGATACAAAGAATAAGCCAAACATCGCTTGCTGCTAAATTAAACTTCAGTGTTGTAAATGGGCTATATCAAATTAAGTTCCTGGCCAATAGGGCCCTATGGAACTTTTGAACAACTCTGATCATTGCTAGCATCATTAATTGCCCTGTACAAACTGATTGTAAGGTTCTGTTGCTGAAGATAACACTTACACAATTTACTGAATAAGAATTGAGCTAGCCTACCTAGAGCCTTAGAGACTCTCAACTGGTGTGTAAGGTCCTGGAAGGTCATCTCTAGACTACCAGAGAAGAATGGTAGAAAAACAACCCAGTCACAAGCCCTCTGATCTTTTTTTTTTTT
>NW_004949100.1:3649094-3664910 GCF_000317375.1 Microtus ochrogaster | reverse complement strand
CCAAAAAGATGAACATGGGATGTACTCACTCATAATTGGTTTCTAGCCATAAATAAGGGTCACGGAGTCTACAATTGGTGAACCTAAAGAAGCTAAATAAGCCCTCTGATCTTAAAAGGTCATCTTACCTGAAAGGTATGTTGGTACTACAGTGACACAAAACTTGTAAGAGTAACCAGTCAAGACCTGACTAGATTTAAGGTTCATTCCATGAGATGTAACCCAATTCAAGACACTGATCATTTGTACATGAACCTGAAACTATAGAAGTCATGGATTTGGGGGAAAACCAAATACCACTGTTCTGCTAAGGAATGGACACAGAATAATGATACTTAATGGTATCCTGCTGTGCTCACCTATCAGTGTTCCTACTCAGCCATCATCAGAGAAGACTCCACTTGAAGTAGCTGGGCTCAAAGACAGGGAATCACAAAAAAACAATGGGCATAAAGAGAGGCCTTGGAATACCTCCAGAAACATTAATACTAGTATGAATACATATCCGGCAGTAGAAGGCCAACAGCAAATGAACATTATGGTATTTTTGGAGTCCATTTTTCTCATAATACTGTGGCTGGTCATTCTTTTTTTACAAGTATTTCTCTTATATACTATAGTTTATGAATTTTTGCCTTTTGGGGATTTCTCTGTGGATGAATGTACCTCTGCATTTGTATGCCTCCTGTACTTTTTTTAAAAAAATGCTATTCTGTTATCTTTCTTTTTATTTCATATTGATTTAGTTTATCATTTCTTATATTTCTTTTGTGTTGTAATGAAATAGAGAAAGAAAGCACATGAATTTGGGGGGAGAGGGTCGCTGAGAGTTGCGAAGGGGAAGTAATAATTAGAATATATTGTACAAAAAGTCTATCTTCGACTAAAAATAAAAGATATATAAGCATGAATTAGAAAAAACAAGAACAAAAGAACAAAAGACAAAAATCAGATCATTGTTAATGGATTCATATAGATACACTGTGTAAATACATTTAGTTGTTTTGTGCACATATTCTGATAGTTAATCAACAATGTAAAGTGAGCTGTTTTTTAAAACATCCATGTCTCTGACAGACACATACCTATTTTGCCTTGTATTTATATCTGTATATAACATCCTTTTTAAAACTAGACATCATGGAAAATATGGTGAGCATTATTTTTATATGTTTCAAGTCTTGTTGTTAAGATAAGTTATGATTAAATGTCACATCAAAATTATCAGTGCATTTAAATTAGAATAAATTTATGCACAATTGGTAACATCTTCTCTAACATACACCTAGTCTTGGGTTCCACAGACAAAAATGATAAAAAATAGACACACACATAGACACACACACACACACACACACACACACACACTCACACACTTTGTTTCAGTTATATATTTCTGGTAGGGTACAAACTCAAAATTTGATTCTTAATATAAGACTTATTCTATATGTGTGATTTATGCATCCAAGATTCTTGAAGAGCTTGGTGGGTGTTCTACTTCATATGTTCCTTGTTTCACTGAGCTGTCTTGGTATCATTTCTCTGGTAGATTGGCTTGGCTGGAAGTTTCAAAGAAGTTTAGCTCACCTCTGGCACATTGGTGTTAATGTCTGGAAGTCTAGGAAAGGGGACACCACCTCAATTTTTCCACACATGATTTCTCTATGAAATCTTCTTGTGGTATTATCAAGCTTTCTTTATTAGGGTTCATTCTGGAAAGGATATGTTCCATAGGAGAGGGATCTGAAGATTCACTCATTCAGAATGATAGTATACAATGATTTCTTTGCTACTTAACAATGGTAAAAGCAGACCTAGGGGCTTTTAAGATTTATATAGAAGTAGAAGATACATTCCTAACATTTGTTAAAAAAAGATTAAAATCATCATTTTATCCTCTAAATCAATAATAAGGAATGCCTTTTCATTAAGATCTGATTTGATTACATGTTTTGATCCTTTATCATTTATTTATCTCTTCTTACTAATTAAAAAAACTTGAGTATATGAATTTTGTACAATTGCAAATCAATTATTTTGTTTATTATTTACCTTAAAATAAAGAAAATAAAAGAAGAAAAAAATGATATTTGTCATTATAGATCTGACTTTATTTCATTGTTTCACTGTTACATTATTTATGACATTAATTTATTTGTATTTATCAATTGCTTCTTTTTAGGGAAATATATAATTATTCAAAGTCATAATTTATTATAGTTAATACAATTAAATTCGAATGAAGTTTACACATCTTATTTAATATATTTAAATTTTGAAACACATAAGAATATTTATGACATAATTTGGGGTTCAATAAAAATGATTATCTTTACCTTATTTCTGAGACATTCCTCGAATACTTAGTAAAATTATCTGTGCTAGCTTCAAAAATATAGCTGTATCTTGCTTCCTATAATTTTCTACAGGAAGGAAATTATTTGGTTATCAACCAAGTGCATTAGAAGCTTCTGTAAATCACTTCCATTTATAGTGATCCTTTGACTTTCTAAAGGAAAAAATATCAGCTCACAGCAGACCAGAACGACTTCATTCTGAGTGGTGGAATTAACATGCAGTTTTGTAAATAGAAATTTTAGTTACAATTCATTACTGTGTTTTTAAGCACATTTTTTTCCCTCCTTGCTATCCATGTAGAAGAGAGACAGCATCCGCTCCTGACAGCTGTCCCCTACATGCTTTCTGTAAACAGAAAATGAAGCAGCATCCCACTCTTCCTCTATGGAAAGACAGCTTTCAAAGGGTTATGCAAATGACATGACCCTCTAGCTGTGGCATATTCTTCAAAAAGACACCTACCTTCAACAGTGACAGAAAGTAACGATGTGACAAACGAGCTTCCCGCCTGCACACATGCCAGAGATTTCACCTAGCATCCTTGGATGTGATAAAATTAACATGACCTCTATCGCCAAGGACATTATAATCAATGCGACGCTGACAAATAGGAGAAAAAAATGTGGGGCTGTGTCCTCGTCTGCTAGGCGTTCAGTTAAATCGTTTAAAAGTCAATTTGCCTTTTATTTTGTTTTACTTTCTTTGGCCTGAGATCCACCCACTGAGACAATCTGTATTGTCTTATTTACAAGAAGGCAATGTGTTTTCTGAAGTCAGGAAGAAAGGTTGTACATGATATACTTGAGTAATTAGAAGGTAGGAAGGCAATATAAACCTAGAAAGATTATTGACAGGAGATTAAAGGTCTTGTCTTATTGCTAGCATAACCTAATAAAGGTTTTTCTTTTTTATCACTGATTTTTCTCTTTAATTTTTATGCATTAAAGAGAAAAGTCAAATGCTACAATTTTTCTTGATTATTGTGAGATGTTTATAAAGAAGTACAGTAAAACATTTTGACTGATTCTACAAAATAGGTATAGTAAAAAAAGGTTATATTTTTGGGCTTATATATAAATATATGAATGGGGAAGCAAATCATTTGAAGTTTATTTTACAGCAAATGTAAGAAAGAAACTATCGATACTTTCAGGCTTCTTTGATAGACTGGGGGAAACTGAAAGTTTTTAATAAAATTTTTATATAGCCTAAGACTAAACTCTGCTCTAGATGTCTATGGATGTTAAAATTCATTTTTTTCTCAATTTAAATATTTGCTTATAATTGTTACAATGCTATTCTACAGATCAGTAATGTTCAGAAATTTATGTTTAGTGTTCATTGTTATTTTAGATATTTGTAAACAAAACTAACAAACAAAAGAAATGAGAATGGGACATAGTAAATAAGATTCTTGAACTATCAATCGAGACTCATTTGTGATACAAAAAAACAGATGAAGACATGCTGCAGGATATTTGATTGCACGGTGAAGCACAAGTCTGTGTTAGTATTTAGCCTTGGATGGGGTGGGGATGGAATCAGTGACTAGTTGACAACATTAAATGAACCTAGAATGCAGTATTTTTATATTTTACACACACACACACACACACACACACACACACACACACACACACACTGTTTCTGCTTGCCTGCCTGCCTGCCTGTCTGTCTGTCTCTGTCTCTGTGTGTGTGTGTGTGTGTGTTTGTGTGTTTTTGCATGTGTGTATGTGTGTGAAAGAGACAAGGAATTTGAGAGGGAGTAAGAGGATTAAAACTGGAGAGCTTTGATGAATGACTGGAAATTGAAGGTAATATGTAATCACATTTTACGTAAAATTTAAAACATTGAAAAGATAAATTTAAGGATTTTTCTATACCCATACCTCATTGAGCCATTGGAGTGAAATAATACTTGTTATTTCTAAAAATGGTGTGTGTGGGGGGGGTAGAATTGAGTAGAGAGTTACTAAAGAAGAAATACAAATACACAGGAAATGTATTAGAAAATGTTCAACATCAGTAGTTATCAGAGTAAAGCAGAGAAAATCATCTTTGAGATTCCATCTTACCATACTTTGAATGGCTAAGATTATAACAATGAATGCTGGCAAAGATGCAAAGAAAGAGAAAACCCTTTTTCACTGTTGAACTTACTTCAAACCAGTGTGTCAAAACAAGCCAAATAAAAAAGATTAAATAATAACTTCACCTATAAGTGAATTTCCCCAACAATGTCTCAGAATGCATCATGAAAGTGAGGGCAAAATCATAATTACCAGTTGTTGGGAAGGCCTGCTGGGCAAGAATGTTTTCTGAAGATGGCATGGCAGATATACTCATGAATTAACTCTAGTGCAATTACCTGTAGCAGACCTTTATGCGTTTGGGCCTCTTGAACTTTTTTCATTAAAGTAGGGAAAGCACCATCTCCCTGGGTGACTATTGATAGTGAATGTCTTTCTGGGGTAAGTGGTCTAACTCTCATTATTGAGGTCACCACTGATGTTTCAGAAAATAACCTGTGTTCCAGAAAATAACCTCCCATAATCCTCATCCAGACACAAAGTTTGTAAATGTGTCTTTGCATTATATGTCTTTTTCCCTCCATGTTGTAGGAGGTGGCTTGTTCCTTTCCTGGCCTCCCAGACTCCCAAAATAACCACCCAGAAACTGTACTTATTAAATCACAGCTTGGCCTATTAGCTCTAACTTCATATTGGTTAGCTTTTACATCTTAATTTAACCCATTTCCATTATTTTATATTTTACCGCAAGGCTGGTGGACTGCAGGCAAGGTTCCAGCATGTCTGTCTCCAGTGGTTCCAAGGCTTCTCCTGACTTTCTCAGTGTAAAGGTTCTGGCTGTTCTGGAATTCACTTTATAGACCAGGCAGGCCTCCGACCCACAGAGCTCTGCCTGCCTTTGCCTCCCAAGTGCTGGGATTAAGGCACATGCCATCACTGTCTAGGTTGTAGCTTTGTTTTATGGCATCTAAGAGTTTATATTAATTTTAAAAATAGTTACAACAAATTAATGTTCACTTTTTCTAAAGCTGACCTAATGTTCCAATATCAACAAACATTTTTGAATAATTTGTTTTCCTTTTTATTATTCTCATAGAATATTTGTTTTTAACGAAACTGACAATTTTACAAATTTATAGTTTCTAATATATAGATAGCATTCTGAACAAAGTGTATAGAACTATAATTTTTTCAAGTATCTGTTTACTTAGTTAGAAATTTCGTGCTTAAAATATGTAAGTATCTTTACATAAGATAAATTCCTAATTAGTTAATTCGTTCAACTTTGTAGATTTCTTATGTGACACTGGAATTTTAGTGATATTTTTACAAAATCAAAACTTATCCATATTTTTCTTTCACCGAATGAGGGTGTGCTAAAACTACCAACACCCTATCTGGATTTACTTTAATATAAACACTGACATTTAGTTTGGATTTTAAGTTAGAACTGTATATATGACTCTCATTATATGCTCTTAATTTACTGGTGTATATTGTTGCAAAAGATACACAAAGAAGCAAAAATACAGTCAATGCAGATAACCAGGTAGATTTTAGTATATAACACAAAGAGTTACAATATTCCCTTAGGACAATTTCATGCATTTTATATCATTAGTACCTCAGGTGTGTGCGTGTGTGTGTGTGTGTGTGTGTGTGTGTGTGTGTGTTTTAAAGCAAAGCTTTTTCTTCCTACCAAGTTACTTGGATAAAAATAATCTTTGTGACAATTTAATCCTACTGCATTTTGTAACAAAATGAAACACATCCCCAAAACTCAGCTTGTTGGGAATTTTACTAATGGTCCTTTTAATGTTCCATGGATGTGAACATTTGTACTGTAGGGAAGCTGGCAGCCACAATTAGCAAAATAAGCTGTCAATTCTGACAGTAGCTACTTCAATTGAAGAAAGCATTCAAGCAGATTTCTTCTATTTGTAAATTGGACATGGAAATTCCACAAAATTATATAGTCATAGCCATAGATGAAATTCTTGATCGTAATGTAGACAGCAGGAGGAATGTCATTCTTGGAGATTTCATGACACAATATAATACAAAGTTTGGAGACAAGAGTTATAACAAAATGAGTATGTGGCTCCATTTTTACTGTCAGCAAAAGTAAGGATAAAATAATATATTTTTTCTGGTTTTGACTACTAAATTACTTCTTCCTCAGTCAGATATTGGCAAAGATATTTATTTCACTCTGAAGTTAAAAAAGTTGTATAATATTAATAGCAATGAAAACAGGAATGGATATTTGTATTTGTCATTAGCCTTCTTGAAATACATGCTCTCATCCATTTTTCTCTTTAGAATTTAATATTGTCAAGATTTTTCTTTCACAAAAATATATACTGAATCTCTCATGTTCATCATCCTCTATGTTTGGGAATCATTATTAACTTGTGTTTAAAATTATGAAAAAAATCACCAGATGAATAAATGTCTATGCATTAAAACCTAAATTAAATGAAGCACATTAGTATATTTATATTTTATGCTTTTCTCTAATATTTACAACAAACAACATGTCATTCTGTGAGTTATCATTCATGTATATGTATATATTCAAAAAAGGTATTCATTTAAATAAGAAACTAACATTACCTTTATTCTTATGTTGAAATGTAGAAAAAATGGAAAAGTATTTCAACTCTCTGAAAAGAAGAAAGAAAGGGATCAAATACTAAAGTCATAAATCAGAATTTTTTAAAGAAATGTTATGTTGTGAGATATTTGTACACTGTGTGAAGATGTATTACTGTGACTAGTATAATACAAAGTTAAATGGCCAATAGCTAGGCAGGATGTACAGGCGGGACTTCCAGGCAGAGAAAGAGTTCTAGGAAGAAGAAAGGCAGAGTTGAAATTGAGACATGAAGAGGCAAAAGCAGGCGAAAGATGGAAGAAAGATTATTGAGCCATGTGATAAAACATAGATTAACAGAAACATGTTAATAAAGTTATATGAGCTAGTTAGAAAAATACCTACACTAAGGCCAAGTTTTCATAATTATAAATATCTCATGTTCTTATTAGCTGATTCAAACGTAGATTTCTAAGAAAAAAAGTGTTTGATGGGGTAAAGAAAAGTTTGCCTTGTTGGTAAAAACAAATTGCTCTTGAAAAAGTACCAAGATTGTTTAGGATATAAGATAGGTTTACAAAAAATTCAACCAGAGAGCATATAAATCAGGTAAGATCAATGACAAACTTTTTTTTAGCTTTTTAAAATTTTTTTATTGATTTACTGAGCTCCACATTTTTCTCTGCTCCCCTCCCTATCTCTCCCCTCCCCCATTCAATCCCCACCTCAAGGTCCCTATGCTCCCAATTTACTCAGGAGATCTTGTATTTTTCTACTTCCCATTTAGATTAGTTCTATGTAAGTTTCTTAGTGTCCTCATTGTTGTCTAAGTTCTCTGGGACTGTTATTTGTAAGCTGGTTTTCTTTGCTTTATGTTTAAAAAACCACTTATGATTGAGTACATGTGATAATTGTCTTTCTGTGTCTGGGATACCTCACTCAAAATAATGTTTTCTAGCTTCGTCTATTTTCCTGCAAAATTCACAGTGTCATTATTTTCTGCTGTGTAAATGTACCACATTTTCCTTATCCATTCTTTGGTCGAGGGGCATTTAGGTTGTTTCCAGGTGCTGGCTATCAGGAAAACACTGCTATCAGGCTGATTCCCTAGGCTGCTTTTTTTTTCAGATTTTATTAATATCTTTGGGATTAACTCTCCAGCAATTTTTGTTTGTTTTTAAGCTGATTTGTACAGACATTTCTAGGAAAATTCTCAAAACATTTTGTCTAATTGAATCCATGGATCAACAAATTGGATGTGTCCCCATCTCAAATTATTACCAAACCACTCCTAGCTGTGATCTGGTTGCACTTTCACCAATTGCCTCTGGTCCTCTGGAGTACAGAGAGAAGTTCAAAGCAATCTTGGCTGCCAAGATACAAGACATTGAGTGATTTTTTTTTTTTGGTTTGACTATGCACATCTGTTTGTTTGTTTGTTTGTTTGTTTGTTTTTTTCATAGTATTCCAAGTTCTTCTTCTTCCAGAAGCCCACCACTGTTGTTAATTGATACAGCCTTTCTTTTTGTATGCAGCGATGTCCGTCTTTCCCATCAAATAGGCCTGTGTCAACACATATATGAATAGGTTATTTACAGAATCCTGCGCCTACAGTAATTCTTAGAATGGTCCCTACTTTATCTTGCGGTATGTATAAAAATGCAGAGGCTTCTGTTCCTTGCAGTTTAGCTGAAAGAGCCTTACTGTTAGATCATTCCTAAGATGACACCTCTCCATTACAATATTGAGAAAATCAGGACATGAGAGAGGGCTGTTACATTTTCTGCTTGATACATGCATATGTTGCTCAATTAATATTTTACAGAGTGCTGTTTTGTGTCACCTTTTCTTTATCAAGACCTTAGTTTCTTTGTTACAAAATATCCCTACTGAGGGCATTTCTTCCCTGCTGTTCTGACTCTTACACTGTGTTTGGATTTAATTATTAATATTAATAATGTAGAGGTCAATGTTTCTGGGTGTTACCTTCACTTACCTAATGTCTGCTGTTGTTCTAGATCTTTTTTTCTTTGCCTACCTTTCCTTGACGCCATAAACAGGGTAGAGTTACGGTAAGTATTTGGCGTCTCTAATTCACTATACCACTTACTTGTCAGTACTTTGCTGATGAAATATACATTTTGTTTGTGTGCGTTTTAAATTTCAGAGTTCATGGGCACAGAAGGTGAATAAAAGTATTAAAATTATGGAAAGTAAAAAGGAATTAGTTTGGGATGTTTGTACACACCTGTACTCCCAGACAGAAGGTAGAAAATTGGTAATTCAAAGTCAAACACTGCTACATGGGAAACTCAACTCCAGCCTAGATCTTGTGAGACTGTGTGAAATATAAAAATGACATGGCAATAGTAAAAAAAAAAAAAGGTAATTAGATATCACTCGAGGAATTAAATGCTATATATTTACGTGTTGAGTTACTCTCTGAAGGACATATTTTCTTATAATGAGAAAATCATAGTTATTTAGAGAAATGGAATTTTTAGAAAATTGCATCAATTGTGATGTTAATAGTAATTTTTTCATATTTCAAACTACTTGCAGAATTTAGGTATCATGTACCTCTAAATGAGGTATCCTGAGAATTTGAAAAAAAACCCCAGCTTTTTAGTGGTAGATATTGTATAATAAGATTCATATTATACTGAAAATTATTTTACTTCACTTAAGTGAGAAAAAATATAGCAAAGTAATTAGATATAAATTACATCAAATTATGCATCGTCTTACAGGTTTTGCTTGATTACTTTTTAATATGTGACAGCATTCTTCCACAGCTCTTCCTTTCTCGTTAGTGTATTCAGATGTGATATTTCCTTTACAAGAATGTGCACAATTTGTTCATTGTGGGGTTATAAATTTCAGAAAATTGGATTTTATGTTCATTAAGTTTGAACATAATGATAAGATAAAGTACGATTTTTGAGTCTTTAATGATATATGAACTTGACAACAAAGAACTCATTTTCAACTTTGTTTCTTTTTATAAAGTATTATATCCATGCAGAAATTATTGGCAAAGTTTTTAAGATTTCTTTCTCTTCTCCTCTCTGTGAAACGAAAGCCATACCATAGGTGTTAATACATACACTTACAATAGGAACTTACGCTACATAGTTGTCAGGTGTTATAATTACTAGCATGAACTCTACTAATTCCTGATAGCAAACAACATGATTGTAGGACACGATTTAATACAAGGTTAAACAAGGCAGTTATAGAATAGTTTTAATAAAAGAAATTGAGATAATGTACAGTACTATATTTTGATTTTATCATTTTCTTTTAGTTAAAATACTCTCATAGAATGTATTCTAATTTTGATTTTCCCTCCCCTTACTCCACTCTTCTTAGTTACTTCCCACCTCCCCTTCCATCCTTTTTGTCTCTTCTTAAAAAATAAACAAGTATATAAGGAATGAGAATAAAAAAAAAATCAAGAACAAATCGGACCATAACAAAACAACCAAACAGGAAAACATAACAAAAAAACATTATAAGAAATGCTTATAGACACAGAGACACACAAACTCACACACAGAAATCCCATAAAAACCCAAAGAGAAAGCCATAATACGTAGCTAAATGACCTGTGAGGTGGGGAAAAAATGTCCTGGGTTAACATTATTAAACAAAGAACCTCCAAAGATGTTGTTGAGTTCCTTGTATATTGGCCATCTTCCACTGGTCATAGGATTTAACCTTAAAAGTTATTTGCTTTTCCAGGGAGACTCCCTTAGAGAAAACTAATTTTTCATTTGCAAGTGGCTAACAATTCGAGATGGCTTCTGGGTTAGGAATGGGGACATTTGTTTACATTTCTTTCAGCTCTAATATCTCATCTGCTGAAAATGTGTGTAGACCCTATTCATGCTGCTGCAGTTTCTGTGAATTCATATGTGAGCCAGTTGTCATGTCTAGAAGACCTCAGTTGTTGAATCTTTGGTATTCTCATTCTGTTTTTACATTTCTGCCTCCCTGATCATAGATGGGAGGGATTGATTAATATATCCTGTTTAGGTTTGAGTGTTCCAAGGTGTCTAACTATCTTTATTTCTGTCCCTGAGTCTCTGTAATTTTTCTCATCTAATGTAAATTGAAGCTTTTCTGATGAGGACTGAGCAAGACTTTGAACTGTTGATCTGTGTTACAATGTCATTATATTACTAAGTTCCTTTAGTAAAACAATAGTAATTAGTTTTCCCCTGGGTTTCTGGCCTATCTAGTTTTGCTAGCCACCTAATCATCATGAGGTATGGGTTCCATCTTGAGTTTTACAATCAGATATTGGTTGGTTGGGCCAACATGTTTTGTGTTACTATTGCACCAGCCTGTATTTTAAGCAGGTTATTCTTATTGACTGTAGAGCTTGTTGGTGGGTTGATACTGAAATTTCCCCTTTGGTGGTATGCAGAGTATATCCCAGCATCACAAATACTAGTTCACATGAGTGAAGCTGCTTTTGGTGACAAGAGATGTACGGCTTGGCTATCTTTCCCATTATTTGGTGATTAATTTTACATTGGCTTCATATATTTGTATATCATAGGAAGCATTTTTTTTTGTATTAAGATTCCATACAAACCCCCAAATGCCCCTTAGTTGTAGCTGCTCTTCCCCATATTTTCTCCTTCACTCTCTTCCTTGCACCTCACTGTTTGAGCCTCTAACTTCGCCCTACATTTATCTTTTCCTTTTCCTATGGAGAACCATGTCTCTCCCCTAGTCCTTTGTACTTTACTTAACTATGGGACACGAGCCAGCAAACAACACCCCTAAGTATCCTCTGCATCAGCGTCTACATTCAGGATCCTGCCCTGTTTGACTTCTGTCCTGACTTTCTTCAGTGATATACAGCAACGCTGAAGTGTAAGCCTCATAAACCCTTTCCTCCCCAACTTGCTTTTTGATTATGGGGTTTCATTCCAGCAATAGAAACCCTAGCTAGAACAATGACTAATTCTTCAGCACTTGGTTTTTACATGACAAAAAAAAAATCAAAACTATCAAAGGATGTAAGAAAAACAATCAGGTTAATAACTGAAGGAAAATATTAAATATATAACAGCGATTTCAAAGTTTCTTTGAAAGGAATTCTGGATGACTAGGTTAAACCCCCACAACTTTCTCTGGGTTTTTATGAATTGTGTTACATTTTCTAGCTGTTTTTCATTTTCCTTATTTTTGAGAATGTCATATAGACATACAGTAAAATATATAATTACATTTAACCCAGTTTTCTCTCCCCAAGTCTCTAAAATGTGCCCCTTCAAACATGATGTACTTTTAAATTCACTAAGTCAATTTAGAACTACCCCATGGGTGTGGGGCCTTCTATTGGAGCACGGGATTCTTACCAGTGGCTACATTTTCCAAAAAGTATAATTTTATCTGTCCCAGAAATGATCAATTCCCAGTAGCTCCTCAGTAAGGGATGAGGCCTGGAGATCATCTCTCTCTTCCCTGCTGAGATTTTGTGTAGATGTCCTCTTTAGAGCTTGCTTAGCCACTGAGAGCTGACTATTGCAGAAAGAAAGCTACCATACTGAATTTGGAAGCAGTCTAGGTCTATGGGTATAAAGACAATTTTTTTAAGAGTTAAATTTGTTGTTTACTTTACATACTAGCCAGAGTAACCCCTCCCTTTCCTCCTCCCATTACCCCCCCCCACACACACACACCTCTTTTCTTCTACAAGTACATATACTCCTTAGAAAAGGTAAGGCCTCCTAGGGGGAGTCAAAAATGCCTGACAGGTCAAGTTAAGACAGGGCCGCCAAGCTCCTCCCCTCTGCATCAAGAGCGAGTGAGGCATTCTTCTATAGAGAATAAGTTCGAAAAAATGAACTCATGTACCAGGAACAGATTCTGATTTTACTGTTAGGGGCCCCACAAATAGACCAAGCTACATAACTGTCACCCACATGCAAGGGTCCTATGTCAGTCCCATGCAGCCTCCTGGTTGTCTGTCTAGAGTCCCTGAGCTCCCAGGAAGTCAGGTCAGCAGCCTCTGTAAACACAGATATTTAGAAAAGACTTGACAGTGTTACTATTTAGCAAAAGCAATGACAGAATCAAGAATCATTGTAGCCATGGTCTTTTGATCTGGGTTACAGTAGAAGCAACAAATTCCTTCCTATGGAGCAGGCATCAAAGGCTAGTTTTGCTTTCAGCTGTCTCTTCCTCAGTGGGCCATGAGTACTGGGGAGGGGGGAGTGTAAGATCCATGTTAAGGTCTTAGCTTTCAACCTTTATTGATTTGTGTGACTTTGAGCAACTGTGATCCTCTATGTTCGCTGCTTCTCACAGAAGAGGCAAACTTCTGTTTAAATATTTATGTTTCAGTAGAGATATTGACGGGAAAACAGGTAGGAGTTTGTTTACAGGAGCATAGGCAATTTACCAAATGATATTTTAAAGAAGATATCTAATTTTTTCATCAACAGTTATTTGAATATCCGTCTTCAGGGAGTTGGAGGTCCCATAATCTCCTCTTACTTCTCTGACGTAATGTGAGCAAGCCCAATAATGTGCAGATTTTGTGAAATGAATCAAAGGTGACCCGAGTCAAGAGTACAATACCTAGTCCTGCCAAGAAGTTGTCATTCAGTACATCCTTCTCTTCGACCGTTCTTAGTCTTGTAACTCCAGTATTAATATTAATTATGTCTATTCCTTTATCATGTTCCCTGGGTGATAGAAGGAGTGCTGTGTAGATCTAGAAAAGTTAAAGGAGGAATAATAGGGCAGTAAATGTTTAAGTTGAGGCATGTCAGGGGAATAGAGAGAACAGAGATGGGGGCGGCAGTTTCAAGATGTATGGAAAAAGCCATAAAAATCTGATACTTGGCAAAATAATCAAAATAAAAAAAGCAGAGTTTGAATGCAAGTACTCCATATGAGTAGACAAAGCAACTCCCAGATGCCGTAAGTTAATAAGTTAATAAGAAATTTTCAGTGCAAAGAATGGTCTGCTTCCCTGCAAGTGCTTATTCAGTGAGGCCTGTGGAGACCCCAGAGACAGAAGAGCCCACAGACACTATTCTTGTTGCCCACAGAACTAGTTGTCAAAAACATACCATCAGGGTCTGAGCATAGGGCTCAGTAGCTAAGAGCTTAACGAAAGATGTAAGAGTTAGTTAATTAGAGAGCCTGAACTAATAGGACAACCAGCTTGTAATTAATGTAGGCTTTTGTGTGTTTCTTGACAGAAACCTCTGTCAACAAGAATAACAATAAATCTCTTGACATTTTTTTTCCCAAAAAAAGAAAGGTATTTACACCTTATATAATATTTGTTTGGTTGAGAGGTGGAACAATGGAGTAAAGATGATAAACTCCTCTATGTCTTTCCTCCATCTTACCCTAGCACCTCTTCATTGACATCTGCCAAGAAACTGAGAGAAATAAATTCTAATTATAAGTGTAAAAATAGTTGAGTAAATTTTATCAATACTCATTGGTCATAACTCCATCTTACTATCAAATTTAGTTGCTACAGAGAAGGAAAAACATATTTTCTGGAAACTCCAGCAAACTGTGAAGTATGGTTGTCAACAATAGTTGGTGTTTGTTATTTTAGGTATGTATGTGTATAAAGGATATTAGTATTTTTCTTATGAGAGTCCAATTTCTATTTATTTATGTTAAAATAAAAATGTTTATCTTAGGATCACATATAAGAAATAATAATATAATTATGTTGATAATTAACTTGTGAAGAAATCATCAAAAGCTAAATATTTTAAAGAGAATCTATACATCACACTTTTTAAAGTAGTTTTATATTTTCAATATTTTTACTGAATAAAATATGTGTACTCATGCCCAGGAATGTTTCTATTTTGATGATATATGTATTCAAATTTCCTGTCACAGCCAATGTTTTCCTGTCATAGCACAGTTTCCTTATGCTGTCCATCTGAAGGCTTCATTTTTACTGATGTTCTAACCACAAATTGGCAGGGAGGGAAAAATAGTGCTGATAACCTTTCACTCTTTTTTCTTTCAATGACTTTACATTATTTCACAACAGGAATGTTACTTTGAGCACTGCAATTAATGCCTAAAAGATACACTAAATTATACATTTTTATGTTAGCTGTTTAAATACAACAAAAACTCAACAAGTATTAAATGTGCTGTTTTGTCCACACAAACATTTTATAGGTTATTTTTAATCACTCATTTACAAATATTATTGTCCAAAAAACACATTTTAAAGGCACAGTGTATTACAGGGATTAATTGATGTGCTCACATATTCAGCACTGTATAATCATTCACTATTGCTTGTATGAATGAAATGTCACTATACCAAGAACTTCTATTTCACTTGTGTTTTACAACTTTATATACAGATTCATTGAACGTAGCTGTACTCACAGTGCTATTGTTTTACTACTTAACAATAACAAAAATAAAATTGTCTTCATAGCACTCTACTGACTAAAACACATCAAATTATAGTCTTTGGATTTAAAATTCTGCAAATTAATTTTTAGAAGAATACATGGGAATTTTAGCAAATAGAAATCATCTCTAGTTTTTTTCTAAGGGAATGTGTGAGATTAGAAAATGTTATCAAAGGTATTTATTCTTTTTAGCTATGAATATGACCTTAAATAATTTAATATATTGGTCATTATTTCATGCATATCTATTAGATCTTGGAAGAACAGAGGTTAATAAGACTACTCAATTTACTGATAGATCAAAAGTCAAAAAACAAGCTAGCTATGGTGATGTTGGTGCTGAATGATGCTAGTAATTCCAACACTCTGGGGGCAGAAGCAGAAGGATTATTTTTTTTAA